>NC_049909.1:3725081-3862347 GCF_001411555.2 Juglans regia | reverse complement strand
ATAATTCATGACAGAATAAATTCTGTGTAACAGATAAATATGTAATTACTTGGCATGGCACATATGATAACATGCATACATACAATTTAGTTCCCTTACTTATCACTCATACACATTAAACTGATAGTAAGTTAAAAGCTAACTTACCTCGATCGTCGCGTTCTACTAGAATAAAGCGCGAAACACGAGGAACTGTAAAAGGTTATTCTAAAAGTTAGAAATTAATTACTAACAATTAGAAATGTGAAAAGAGACAACTTAGAGTAAAATTACTATTTTACCCTCTACATGTGGGTAAATGACCATTTTACCCCATAACTTAAGGATTTGATATCCTAATTCCAAAAAATTACCAAAATTTACATTCCTCATGTAAATTTTGTCCCAAACTCAAATCTCAACTCAGAAAAATTTAAAACCAATCACAACTATGAAAAACTCACTATGGCCGAAACCTACATAGGCCATTTGTCTTATTTTGGTTGCAATTCTTTCAAGTTCCAAAACTCATGAATAAACCAAAATCTTGTAACAAAGATCTTCCTATCCTAAGTTTAAAAACACCCTTAAAACTATCCATTAAGAAAAAGCTAATTATCAATACCAAACTTTTTGTAAAAAGACCCAAACTTTTTAACAAAAAGTAAACCTTAAATCACAAGTTTTGACCTTAATAAAAACATCTCCAAGAATTCCAAAAAATCAAATCTTACTTCTAACATATTCATAACATCATCCTAAGATCAAACATGCTTTAAATCATCAAACAAAACTCACCAAAAAACACAAAACAACACTTGGAGTTTTTGGTTTTAAACTTAGTCCAAAACAGAAACTGATTTTCCCAACTAACTATGATCAATCTCTTGATCCATGGCTTAAAGACATGTGATCTTCAAACTAACACATCACATGGTTTAAAAATGTGTCCTAAAGAAGATCCAACCATCAAACTTAAAATCACATGGCTAAAATTTAATAAAACATGGATCTAACTCAAAAACATCAAAGTTTAGGCCTAACCGAAATCCTCTTGCATAGAAAATCATATCTTTAAAAATAATACTAATATCTTCGAAATAACATCCTAACATGTATATAAGAGGCTTAGGATCATCATATAAAAATATCAAAGCCTTTGGAATAAGATTAAACCACGAAATATTCAAACTTTCACCAAACAGAAACTGTTTTTCCACTTCCAGTTTTCAAGTTTCTAACTCTAAGCAAATCTATCATCAAAAGCTTTATTCATGCAACAAAACCTCAATGAAATTCATAAACACATGTTAACAACACTCCATAAAATTTTCGGACCAAGATAAGTCCATTAGCTTGGTCAAAACTTCCAAAACATAACATACTCTCCAGTTTCACGTCCAGAATGACCTTTCCATGGTTAAAAATACTTTTGACCAACCAAATGAGAAAGGAATGAGACTAATAATATATCCATGGAAACTAGACTCAAAGACGAACAACTTATGTGAAGGAATCATCGTGCGAAAATACTTACAAAGGGTCGTAAATGGCCACGCAAAAAGTCCCAGAAATCTGCCCGAGAGAGCTCTTTTGGGTTTCTCTCTAAGAACGGGAGAAAGAAGTGATAAAATGGAGAGAAGTATGTCTTGCACGACTTTAGACTTCTGGAGGGAGAAGTTATGGGCTTGAATGACCCTTGATTGGAGGTGGATATGTGACATAAAGTGGAGAATAGAGAGGGGCAGATACTGCTTGCAGCAGCTGTGAATGATGGAGGTTGATGGAGTGGATTTCTCCTTCACATCAAGGCACTATTGGGTGCAGCCAATGGCAGTGGATGGTCTGCCATGTGGGGGAGGAAACTTCTCCAAGAAGCTTTGCCAAGGTGGCCAATTTCGTGGGCCTTGGTGGGCCCCACCAAGTGGGCTTCAATTTGGGGTTTAAAGGGGGTTTGGTTAGGGTTTGAGATGCTATCAATCCCAAAATCAATTTTTCTTGGCCCAATCAAATTCCCAAGGTTTAAAAGGTTGAATAATGATGTCATAACAAGGATTTGATTAATTAATAGCATGTGGAAGTGATTTAATCAAGTGATTAAACACAATGCTAGAAATCGGATTAAAAAGGGTTTGGAGGCCAACTTTAGGGTTTGGGAAAACCATTTAGGGTTTTGGTTTCAACCAAGCTTTTGGGGTTTCAATTGGATTCCAATCATTTAGGGTTTTGCTAGGGTTGAAACCCTCTTTGGTCTGGCACAAATTGGTTGAACAGATGAAACACAACTTTGCTTAAGTGACATGATCTCACACCTTGATTCCTTCACAAATCTATCTAATGGTTCTTCTTTGTGTCAAGTGTCTAATACCATTCACTAAGTGTGTCTAAAATCTAGCCAAGTGTCCAAATAAAACTTCTTTAACCTAATTTGGACATTCCACACTGTGATTTTGAAAACACTGCAATGGGTGCGCTTATCGAGGTTACTATTCACTCCAAAAAAAATACATAATAAACTTAGTACTAAAAATTTCTAAATATTCATATTAACTTATAGTGATAATCGTTTAATGAAATTCAACCCTGAAGTGTCCCTAAAAATAATTTCACAATTTTCAACAGACGTTTCGTCCGGAATTATGAAAATAAGTTATTGCGCCATAAAATCCTAAATAATCCTCTGAGTCTAATGGCGTAGACCATAACGCATTCTGACACTTCTAATTACCTCAAATAATTAAACTCATATTACTAGCACCATAGTGAGTGATAACACTGACTATGTTGACAGACTAAAACGTATGCGATTGGTCGATTCGTAAAAACTTATGGGGTTTTCACGAGATTCCTAAAGTCAATAGAAATTCCACCAATGAATTTCTAGCGGGCTGTTACATCCTCCTCTCCTAAAAAAAAGATTTCGTCCTCGAAATCGACGTAAGTACAAACATAAAATACGCTCAAAAGAAGAAGTTGCTTACCAACTTATTGCCAATCACTGGATGCCTCATCACGCCCAAGGGGCAGGTCTCGTTCTTCTTGTGGTATCGCCTTCTTCTCGTAGTCAACACTAATCTTATCTATAACCATCACATGGTTATACAAAGTAACTATCACTATAACATTAGGGTATAACAATCCCAAAGATTACTGCCTAAACTTAATGACTTCTAGACTGACCTTCTAGGATACTGAATCCTTGCTTAAAAGAAATCACTATTCTCTTCACTATTCAAAGAATTATCCACAACGTGTATATATATCTACCATTCTTAACTCTCTCTCTCTCAAATCATAACAATTTGTACTGGAATCCTTCCACAAGGTAGGTCAAGTCGTACCAACATACTCTCTAAATCTAAAATTTCAAGTATTCATGCAGTTCAATTTGGAAGAATTTAATCCATACACAACTGAATTCACATTCTCTATTTCCTCATGGAATTATATCTGCCTAGGACTAGCTTACTCCTTCATGATCACCACGAATCGTTCCTCCTCCTAGGTGGTACCTTGATAAACGATCAGCTATTAACCTCAACTCAAGAGTTTCTCTCTTATGATTAACATAGCTCTTCTATCCATCATGAGCTACCTCTTTTTCTGACTCTAATCCAAAGAATTTGATCCTACTGTTCACGTAAATCCTTAAGACAAGATTTTACTTCCCATATAAATGTCTCCAATATAAGGGCAATCCTGGTTTCCATAAACACGGTGCTTTGCCAGAAATTATATTATTCGCGATTGGATAAAACTATTATCATAAGTGAATCCTACTAAGGCCAAAGTTTCTTCCACACACTTTACTCTTCCGAACATAAATTTCATTGTAACCTCATAATCAAAACAAACTCTAAATACGTGGGATACTAATTCATCAACCTTGAATATCATTCCTCGTACTACTAAAAGGTATTACATATATCTACCCTGGTATGAATAAAATTACTCCCAATGAGAAATGTTACTCTTACCACCTGGTAACAATTCAAAGTACGAACTAAACTCTCGTGCAATACCACAATCACTCAAAGTAGGGCCTCGCTTGAATCAAATTGCGTACAAGTTATAAACCTCAAAGATTTAACTTACCCAAAGTATCAATAATGCAATAGTACCATCAATTGCAATCTAATCAACCTTAAATAAGCTTAACAATATAGAGCTCTTAGAAAAAAACCAGTGACGATGCCAACTCCTTTAGTTCCTAGGGCGTCAGCATCTGCGTCTCTAGAAGTACCTGCATACACTTAAGCTAGTACTGGAGGTCGTGGCTTTGGTTTGGAATCTCCAATGGGAACAGTTCCATTTCTCCGGCCTCTTTTGGGACAATTTCTGATCAAGTGGTCAGATTGGCCACATCTGAAACAGAGTCGTAAGGTAAGTTTGCACTTGCCTTCATGGTTCTTTCCTGACATCCCACATATTGGGTACGTGGTTAGTATTGAGCTTCCAATCTCGATGCTTTTTCCCTTATCTGGTCCAGTAGACATCTTCTTCATTTCCAGATTTTCTTCAGTAGCATACAATGAAGTTCTCTTTCATTCGGTATTGATCTGGATCGCTAGACCTCTCTGCTCAGCCTCTGCTATCGCGGCCACGTTTACTAACTCTTGATAATTCTTTATTCTTAGGCAAGCTACTTGGCTACGGATCCATGGCTGAAGTCCAACTTGAAACTTTCGTGCTTGCATCCTTTGAGTAGAAATCAAGTGTGGTGCAAACCTTCCAAACACCATAAACTTAGCGGCATACTGCTCTACGGTCAAATTGCCTTGAGTTAAAGTTGCAAACTCCTGCGCCTTTAGCTGTTTGACAGAATCTGGGAAGAATTTGTTGTCAACTCTTCCTTAAATCTCTCCCAAGACAATGCATCCAAACTTCCTAGTTCCTTAACTAGAAGCTTCCTTTGTGTACCCCACCATAGTCCAGCTTCTCCTTAGAATAGGTATACAACATATAGAACCTTATGGTCCTCAGTACATCCACAGATCTCGTATGTCCTTTCGAGATCCATAATCCATTTCTTAGCTTTTAGTGGCTCTTCATTACCAGAAATGTTTGGATAACGATGGATCAAGAACTTCTCACACAAACAATCCCTGACTTCGAGTCTAGGTACATGTGCTTGCTGATGTTGCTATTGTCTAAGCATGTCAGTCAACAAACGTACAGCTTCAGCTAATCCTCTATCCATCAAGGGATTCTGATTATCCTAATTTGTGACTCCCTTAGGGTTTTGACGTATCCTACCTCGAGTCATGTCACTTCCTAAATCACATGAGTACACGTGTTACAACCACATACTATCTCTTATACTTCAAGAAATTCAAGCCTAATGAAGACTACAATTTCAAGCCTAATATTTGGTGCATTTCCTAAGGACATGTGGATTTAATCCCAGAGACGTATTGCTCTGATACCACCCTGTGACGCCCCCAAATTCCGCTTGGGATCGGACGGACATTTGAAGTGTCGAGACATGCAACACAAGGTTACCTGCCCCCGTTCATGACATATAAGATGCAATATTCCTAACATGCATCTAGCATTATGCAATATTCGCAGCGGATAATTTTTTTCTTTAGCAATACTATGCACCAAACTAAAATATCCCAAATACTTAAAACATACTTCATACTTAACGACATACTAAACAACTAAGATCACAATAATAGTCCATAAGGTTGTGATCAAAAGAGTGCTGGAGATTGAACTCCACCAATACAAGTAGTAATCTGAGGTAACTATTGTAATACCATCTACGTCGCATCGTCGCTTAGTCGGCCGTTTCCAGTTGGTCGATTCCCGGTTCTCCTTCAGATCCTAAAACAAAATCTACCATTCGGAGGGAATGGTAGTTGGGACTACCATAGTGAGATTTGATTACAAATCTCAGCAAGTTAACAGAAAACTTCCACACAGGTTAATGATGCATGCATGGCAGTAAAAGCATGAATGCGTAATCAAATCATAAGTAATCATAGCATAATTTGACATACAACATAACATAACTGGCATAACTTAAACTAAAACTGAAGCTTAGCATGAACGTGACTTGAAACCTAGCATGAACGTGAACTTGAAATATAACATGGACTTAAAACATAACATGAACGTGAACATGCATAATTTGAACATGAACTTGAGCATGACATAACATAAATGTGAACTTAGAACATAACGTAAATGTGAACATAACATAACATGAACTTGAAACATATTCTTGTCTCATGGGATTACCATGATTGCATGAACGTAAACTTGAACGTAACATAACGTGAACTTGAAACATGACTTGAACGTGAAATACATGAACTTGGAATCTTATTCAATAGACTTAATCATTAAAGTGACCATATGGGTGCTACACAGGTCCCCTTGAGCCGTGTGTCCCTGCCGATTACCGCATCACATCACAGGTTTCTATACCAGCTGTGAGTGCGTTAATACGTACTCCACAGTTGTTGTGGCCCCACGTATTCTACGTGTCACAATTGCTGTGTCTCACGTAGTGTATGCTCCACAGTTGTTGTGGCCCCATACTTCATGCTCCACAGTTGTTGTGGCCCCATGACTTATTTGTTTGTGCCACACTTGCTGTGGACACACGTAACGTAATGTGTGGCACCATCGGCGTTAGTGCCTGGCGCGCTCCGGTGACCAGCTAATTAGGCCCCATTCGCAACCTGTTGACTGTACTTTGTCAACCCAGGGAATTTCACACCTATTTAGACACTCCAGCGTGAACAAAGGAGTTCCACTAGGATATTACCCCATCCTAGCGCTTAGGGTCGTGATTGACATGAATAACTTAACTGGCATACATGACATTTCGTAACGTGACGTAACATGATCGTGACATAAAAGACAAAAGTCCTGACGTAGCATAACATGACATGAACATAAGATGACAGACATGACATACTTCAAGACATAAATGTAACAGAATACATTTCATAACATGGCATACATGTAACATGCAACATTTCGTAACATGGCATACCATATAACAGACAACATTTCATAACATGGTGTAACATGTGACAGTGAATCTTACATGACATGAAATACATGTAACAGATGGCATACTTAACTTAACATGACATGCTTGCAATGTATAGGAATACGTGACAGAATATCTTTTGTAACAGATGAATAATTCATGACAGAATAAATTATGTGTAACAGATAAATATGTAATGACTTGGCATGGCACATATGATAACATGCATACATACAATTTAGTTCCCTTACTTATCACTCATACACATTAAACTGATAGCAAGTTAAAAGCTAACTTACCTCGATCGTCGCGTTCTACTAGAATAAAGCGCGAAACACGAGGAACTGTAAAAGGTTATTCTAAAAGTTAGAAATTAATTACTAACAATTAAAAATGTGAAAAGAGACAACTTAGAGTAAAATTACCATTTTACCCTCTACATGTGGGCAAATGACCATTTTACCCCCTAACTTAAGGATTTGATATCCTAATTCCAAAAAATTACCAAAATTTACATTCCTCATGTAAATTTTGTCCCAAACTCAAATCTCAACTCAGAAAAATTTAAAACCAATCACAACTATGAAAAACTCACTATGGCCGAAACCTACATAGGCCATTTGTCTTATTTTGGTTGCAATTCTTTCAAGTTCCAAAACTCATGAATAAACCAAAATCTTGTAACAAAGATCTTCCTATCCTAAGTTTAAAAACACCCTTAAAACTATCCATTAAGAAAAAGCTAATTATCAATACCAAACTTTTTGTAAAAAGACCCAAACTTTTTAACAAAAAGTAAACCTTAAATCACAAGTTTTGACCTTAATAAAAACATCTCCAAGAATTCCAAAAAAATCAAATCTTACTTCTAACATATTCATAACATCATCCTAAGATCAAACATGCTTTAAAACATCAAACAAAACTCACCAAAAAACACAAAACAACACTTGGAGTTTTTGGTTTTAAACTTAGTCCAAAACAGAAACTGATTTTCCCAACTAACTATGATCAATCTCTTGATCCATGGCTTAAAGACATGTGATCTTCAAACTAACACATCACATGGTTTAAAAATGTGTCCTAAAGAAGATCCAACCATCAAACTTAAAATCACATGGCTAAAATTTAATAAAACATGGATCTAACTCAAAAACATCAAAGTTTAGGCCTAACCGAAATCCTCTTGCATAGAAAATCATATCTTTAAAAATAATACTAATATCTTCGAAATAACATCCTAACATGTATATAAGAGGCTTAGGATCATCATATAAAAAATATCAAAGCCTTTGGAATAAGATTAAACCACGAAATATTCAAACTTTCACCAATCAGAAACTGTTTTTCCACTTCCAGTTTTCAAGTTTCTAACTCTAAGCAAATCTATCATCAAAAGCTTTATTCATGCAACAAAACCTCAATTAAAATTCATAAACACATGTTAACAACACTCCATAAAATTTTCGGACCAAGATAATTCCATTAGCTTGGTCAAAACTTCCAAAACATAACATACTCTCCAGTTTCACGTCCAGAATGACCTTTCCATGGTTAAAAATACTTTTGACCAACCAAATGAGAAAGGAATGAGACTAATAATATATCCATGGAAACTAGACTCAAAGACGAACAACTTATGTGAAGGAATCATCGTGCGAAAATACTTACAAAGGGTCGTAAATGGCCACGCAAAAAGTCCCAGAAATCTGCCCGAGAGAGCTCTTTTGGGTTTCTCTCTAAGAACGGGAGAAAGAAGTGATAAAATGGAGAGAAGTATGTCTTGCACGACTTTAGACTTCTGGAGGGAGAAGTTATGGGCTTGAATGACCCTTGATTGGAGGTGGATATGTGACATAAAGTGGAGAATAGAGAGGGGCAGATACTGCTTGCAGCAGCTGTGAATGATGGAGGTTGATGGAGTGGATTTCTCCTTCACATCAAGGCACTATTGGGTGCAGCCAATGGCAGTGGATGGTCTGCCATGTGGGGGAGGAAACTTCTCCAAGAAGCTTTGCCAAGGTGGCCAATTTCGTGGGTCTTGGTGGGCCCCACCATGTGGGCTTCAATTTGGGGTTTAAAGGGGGTTTGGTTAGGGTTTGAGATGCTATCAAGCCCAAAATCAATTTTTCTTGGCCCAATCAAATTCCCAAGGTTTAAAAGGTTGAATAATGATGTCATAACAAGGATTTGATTAATTAATAGCATGTGGAAGTGATTTAATCAAGTGATTAAACACAATGCTAGAAATCGGATTAAAAAGGGTTTGGAGGCCAACTTTAGGGTTTGGGAAAACCATTTAGGGTTTTGGTTTCAACCAAGCTTTTGGGGTTTCAATTGGATTCCAATCATTTAGGGTTTTGCTAGGGTTGAAACCCTCTTTGGTCTGGCACAATTTGGTTGAACAGATGAAACACAACTTTGCTTAGGTGGCATGATCTCACACCTTGATTCCTTCACAAATCTATCTAATGGTTCTTCTTTGTGTCAAGTGTCTAATACCATTCACTAAGTGTGGCTAAAATCTTGCCAAGTGTCCAAATAAAACTTCTCTAACCTAATTTGGACATTCCACACTGTGATTTTGAAAACACTGCAATGGGTGCGCTTATCGAGGTTACTATTCACTCCAAAAAAATACATAATAAACTTAGTACTAAAAATTTCTAAATATTCATATTAACTTATAGTGAAAATCGTTTAATGAAATTCAACCCTGAAGTGCCCCTAAAAATAATTTCACAATTTTCAACAGACGTTTCGTCCGGAATTATGAAAATAAGTTATTGCGCCATAAAATCCTAAATAATCCTCTGAGTCTAATGGCGTAGACCATAACGCATTCTGACACTTCTAATTACCTCAAATAATTAAACTCATATTACTAGCACCACAGTGAGTGATAACACTGACTATGTTGACAGACTAAAACGTATGCGATTGGTCGATTCGTAAAAACTTATGGGGTTTTCACGAGATTCCTAAAGTCAATAGAAATTCCACCAATGAATTTCTAGCGGGCTGTTACAGTTTGCCCAAAACCCTAATCCCCTCCCCCTTTATTCTTTATTCTCTCTTTCCTTTTCTTTTCCCCTCTCCCGCCGTCTCCTAGCTCGTGCCCCTGCACTCCTCTTCCTCCCTTCCCTCGCTCCGGCCACCGCTCTCAACCGCTACGCCGTCAATGCACAACCTCAGACCTCTGTCATCACGTCTCTCTCTCCCTTCCTCTCGATCCCTCTCTTCCCCTCCATATCTCACTCCCTCTATTCCTCTCTTTCTCTCTCTTGGCCGCGACCCCACAATCTCCCAACACCACCATGAGCACATTGTTGGCCACAACCTCCATGGTCGTCCAGCCACCATAAGACACGCATAGAAGTTCACTCCCTCCCTGTTCTTCCTCTTCCTTGGCCCATTGGTCTCCCTCTAGCTCTCTCTTCTCCCTCTCCCTCATGTTCTCCTTAACCACGACAAAACCTCTAGCAGCCTGTAGCCTTCGTCCGCAACCAACAGCTGCCACCACGATTAGTCTCCTTCTAGGCCAAACCACCATCACACAAACATTCCAACAGTAGTCCAACAACTACAACAACCTATTACATGTCCAATGTGTTTAAGTTGCTTGTGTTGTCTTCGTGGTGAGCATTTATTTAATGTGTTGGTCTACCTTTACTTTGCTCTCTATCCATTTATTTTGTTGTTATGTCAATTTGAGTCATAGGTTGTTGAGTAGTGTGATGGTCCCATTTATTTTGTTGTTATGTCAATTTGAGTCATAGGTTGTTGAGTAGTGTGATGGTCTTATAGAATTGAACTGGTCTTCAGTTCATGTCAAATTTCATGTACAGTTTCAAGCTCAGTTTCACATCACGTTTATTTCACGTTTAGTTTAAGTTCAATTCATGTTTAGTTCTCGTTCAATTTTATGTCATGTCTAGTTCACATAAGCCCAATTCTTCTCATGTCAGTTCAAATCATGTTAGTTCATCCCATGTTATATGTCAAGTCACGTCATGCTTATTTATGATTATGATTATGCATTTATGCCTTTACTGCCATGCCTACATTTCTAAACTTTATGTTAAGTTATCTGTTAACTTGCTGAGATTTGTAATCAAATCTCATAATGGTAATCTCAACTACTATTCCACCCGAATGGTAGATCATGTGCTAGGATCAAGAGATGAGGCAAAAGATCGTCTGAAGGCAACGACTTGACATGACATGAACTAACGTGAACTGACTTAGACATAAACTTAACGTGAACTGAAATATGAATTGAACATGAAATAAACGTGATGTGAAACTGAGCTTGAAACTGAACATGAAACTTGACATGAACTGAACTGAGACTTGACTTGACATGACATGAACTAACGTGAACTGACTTGGACATGAACTTAAGGTGAAATAACATGAATTTGAAATGTATTCTTGTCT
Source organism: Juglans regia (assembly GCF_001411555.2). Lineage (NCBI taxonomy): Eukaryota > Viridiplantae > Streptophyta > Magnoliopsida > Fagales > Juglandaceae > Juglans > Juglans regia. The sequence goes on along the minus strand of NC_049909.1, from coordinate 3,850,919 downwards.
CATGGAGTTACCGCGATATTCTTATCTCATGGTGTTATCATAATGATATTCTTATTTCAAGAGATTACCATAATGATACAGTAGTCTTGTCTCATAGGGTTACCATAATAATATAATCTTGTCTCATGGGGTTAACATAATAGAATAATCTTGTCTCATGGGGTTACCATAATAGTACTAGTCTTGTCTCATAGGGTTACCACAATATTTCAGAATAACAACGAACTGAACAATAACTTAAATGTACGTGGACGTAACATGACTAGACTTGAAAAATAGTCTTTTGGAGACATACTTCAAACTCGAGACATAACGTGACATGAACAAAAAGACAAATAGACTGAAGTAACGTAACATGACATGTAAGTGAGATGAATGACTTGGCGTAACATGAAATAGACAAACAATATGTAACATGACATAACATGTAACATACAATATTACGTGACATGGCATAACATGTAACAGATAACATTATGTGACATAACATAACATGTAACAGATAACATTACGTGACATGGCATAATGTGTAACAGATAATTATTTGATGACAAAATATAATATGTGCAACAAATAAATATTTCATGACAAAATATAATATGTGTAACAGATAAACATGTAGTGACATGTCATGGCATATATGATAACATAAATAAATAACCAATAGTTCCCCTACCAACATACATACACAGTAATCTGATAGTAGGTTATGAGTTTTTTTTTTTTTTTTGAGAGAAAAGCTACTTCATATTAAAATCTCAAGGGAGATAACTGTGAATACATTGAGGATAATCCTCTACATGAATTGAGTCATCAGATAAATCTAGAGAACTTTTTGCCAAACAATGTGCCACTGTGTTGGCTTGTCTAGGAACATGGCAAACAGACCAAGAAAGGTAAGTGCCTCAAAGTTTCTTGATATCTTGATTAATCAAACCCCACCGTGCTCCAATCTTTAGCTGTGCCATTTATGCCATGTACCACTTGTTTGAGTCCCCTTCGAAAATGACGTATTTCAGACCAAGTTCAATACCAAACTGTACTGCTCGCAAGGTAGCTAATGCTTCTCCCAAGAGTGGATCAGGAAAGGAGTTACAAGGGCTTCTGAGAGTTGCTGTCACTAGACCCAACCAATCTCTAATTGACACCCCGATGCCCACCCTGCAATTAGCCTTGTCAATGGCTGCGTCCCAGTTTAATTTGTAGAAATTGTTTGGAGGCTTGCACCACCTGGCTGTACGTTGAATCTGAGGAGATGTCTTCTGCTGGGTTTTTCAAGCTCTTCCAAGTCTGTAATGCTAGTGGAGACCAGTTTTAAGACCTGTTGAGGTGAGGTGAATTTGGATTCAAAAATGAACTTGTTCCTTCTGAACCAAAGTTCCTTAGCTGTGAGAGCTAATTTTGTATGTTCCTCTAGAGGAAGTGTGGATAGAAGCTCTGAAAGTAAATCATAAAAAGGTGCCTCCTCAGTCTTACTTTTCTGTATTCTTCTTGAGCTAATACTCCAAACATCCTGAGCTGCTTTACACATCCATAGAACATGGGATACGGTTTCTAGATGAAGTAAACATATGGGACACAATGGTGAGTCAATGATCTTCCTTTTGTGCAAGTTAACTTTGGTGGGAAGGATTTCCTTAGCTGATCTCCAGAGAAACATTTTTATTTTATTAGGCACTTTAAGCTTCCATAGTAGATTCCAAAGGACCTCATGTTTGGAAGTGTCTAATGCGTGTCCCTTACTGAGATCATTCATAGAAACTTAGAGATGGTAAGCTGATTTAACTGTGAAGATCCCGTTCTTAGTGCACCTCCAAACTTGCTTGTCATTGCTGTTGCATGGACTAACATGAATTCTAGAAATAATAGCAGCCTTTTCAGGAGTGAAAACATTTTGAACAAGATGCAGGTTCCACGAGTGAGTATCTTGGTCAATGAGAGAGTTAACAGTAGCTTCAGGACTAAGTACCTTGGGAGGAGACTGAGACTTGTAAGATGTTGGAATAGGCAGCCATCTATCTAACCAGATTTTCACTTTGTTTCCATTACCAATCTTCCATATAAGGCCCTCATAGAGTAATTGTCTACCTGCTGTGATACTCTTCCACACAAAGGAGTCACCCCTTCTAACTCTAGCTGAGGAGAAGTCAGTTGATGGAAAATATTTAGCTTTTAGAACTCGAGAGGCCAGTGATTGAGTATTAGTGATGATCCTCCACCCTTGCTTAGCTAAAAGAGCATTATTGAAGTCTTCAAAATCTCAAAACCCCAAACCCCCAACTTGTTTGCCTTTTCCAAGACTTTTTCATTTTAGCCAATGCATCTTAGAATTCTGGTTTTTAATGCCCCACCAAAAGGACTGCATTAGTTTATTAATGTTCCTCAATATGCCTTTTGGAATTAGAAAAATGCCCATGCAATATGTGGGTATGGATTGAATGACTAATTTCAGTAAGACTTCTTTACCTGCTGGGGAAAGCAGGTTAGTTTTCCAGCTACTCATTTGAGCTTTGATTCTATCAAGGATTGGAAAGAAGGCCCTTGATTTACTCCTTCCTATGTAAGAAGGCAAGCCCGAGTATCTTTCAAAAGGCCTCGAGGCTTTAATTCCAACAGTAGACAGTATAGAATTTTGGGTCTCTTACCTTGTGTTCTTACTAAAAAAGATTGAAGACTTCTCAAGGTTTAGCCTTTGACCTGAAGCTGATTCATACAAAGAGATGATGTTATGTAGCCTGTTCCATTCCTGCAACTGTGCTTTACAAAAAACCAGACTATCATCTGCAAAAAAGAGGTGGTTAACAGACAGATAGCCTCTAGTAAATGGGAAGCTAGATATTAAGCCCTTTTGTTCAGATTGATTCAGTGCATAAGTGAAAACTTCTGAGCATAAAATGAACAGGTAGGGTGAGAGTGGATCTCCTTGACGAATACCCCTCGAAGGCTTGAAGGAAGATTGAGGTGAACCATTAAGAAGAATAGAATAAGAAATCGTACTAATGCACTGCATAACCAGCTCAATCCACTCCTTATCAAACCCCATCCTTTGAAGCACATGCTACACAAAAGACTACTCTAGCTTATCATATGCCTTGCTCATATCTAGCTTGAGTGCCATAAAACCTTCTTTGTGATTCTTCCTTCTGTTCTGCATTGAGTGCATTAGTTCATATGCTACAATTGTGTTATTAGATATCATCCTTCCTGGAACAAACGCACTTTGGGTGTCTGAGATTAGAATAGGCAGAATGGATTTAAGACGATTTGCCATAACCTTTACAATGAGTTTGTAGAAAACATTGCAAAGGCTTATGGGCCTATAGTCTGAAACAAGCAAAGGGAATTTCTTCTTAGGGATAAGGGTGATAAAAGTGTGGTTGATTGATTGGAAATTTGACTTGGTATTAAGGAATTCTATAGCAGTAGCAACCACATCATCACCAATAGTTTGCCAGTGGTTTTGGAAGAAAAAAACTTGGAATCCATCTGGTCTTGGGGAACCCAGAGGATTCATATGAAAGATGGCTAGCTCAATCTCCTCTCTAGAGTAACCTTTTGTTAGGGACGAATTCATCTCTTGCGTGACCGTTGGTCTGAAGTTTTCCAATAGAGAATCAGGAGCTGTAGGGTTGGAGGTAGTAAAGAGATCTCTAAAAGCTGATTGGAATTCACTCCCAATATCATCTGGATTTGTCAAGGTCTGTCCTAGATCAGTTTGGAGTTTCTGTATGAAATTTTTCTGTTTTCTAATCGATGCACATTTGTGAAAAAATTTGGTGTTCCTATCACCATCTTTGAGCCATCTCTGTTTGGCTCTTTGCCTCCACTTAAGGTCCATTGCCTCTAAAGACACATCCAATTCCTTCTGTACAATTCGAATCTGGTCATTCTCCAACCCAGAGTTGGAAGCTTGCAAAGATCTTAACAGTTCAGTTTTGGTATTTAGGACTTGTTGATGAGAATTTCTAGTTAAATTATACCACTCTCTCAATTGGAATTTGCATCTCTCAAGTCCCCTTCTAGTGACATCTGCCTTGGAACCCAATTGTAGTGAGCCTTGCCAAGCCCTTTTGATCACAAACTCACAACCCTCCTGTTTGGCCCACGAAGTTTCATATCTAAAAACTCTTTTGTTTCTAATAAAAGAGGGAGTAAATGAAGAACTTGATATGAGAAGAGGGTTGTGATCCGAACAAATGGTAGGGAGGATGGAAACTGAATTAGAGTCAAAAAGGTCCTGCCATGCACAGTTTGCTAGTCCCCTATCCAATCTTTCTCTTGTGAAGTTAGGACCCTCACGATTATTGCACCAGGTAAAAAGGGAGCCCTCAAAGCCCAGATCACCAAGTCCACAATAGGCAAGGGTCTGTCTGAATACTTCCATCTGATTAAAAGGTTTGGGAGGACCACCTCTTTTTTCACCATGAGAAGTAAGTTCATTAAAGTCTCCCATGCACAGCTAGGGAGTATCTGGGTTCACTTTTAATAGTCTTAGAAGGTTCCAACTTTCTTTTCTTTTTGTAGTAATAGATTGACCATAAAAGCCAGTGATAATGAAAGATTTTCCTGCATTTTCCATTTGAACTTGGAGAGATATATGGCTAAGGGAATAAGACAACAGATTGGCAGATGTTTCTTGCTTCCAGAAAAAAGCTAGGCCACCACTTCGACCTATGCAATCCACTATGAAACTGCACTCAAATCCTAGCTTGTTTCTTATGAACTCCATTTTTTCTCTTTTACATTTTGTTTCTATTAAAAAAACCAGTGATGGGGACTTAACTCTCACCAAAAGGTGGAGTTCTCTAACTGTCCGAGGGTTCCCAAGCCCTCGGCAGTTCCAGCATAAGGTGATCATGGAGATGGGCAGTGCTGTTGAACAGCCACTGCCAAAGTGTGTTTGAGTCTTTTTGAAGATCTCGTGGGTTTAACTGTCGAGCCATTGATTCTTTTTTTCTTTTTGGTGGTTGCATTTCCAACATAGGGGTTGGACAAGCTTGACACAGCATTCAAGGCTGTCTTTCCACGAGCTCTTCTTTTCCAGTTTGACAAAAAGGGAGATTTTGTTTGTAACTTTTGGTCTAACTGGGAGTACAGAAGAGAAGGACTTACTTGGTAAGTGTATGCTACGAGGGCCATATTGGTATCCATAAACATCGAGTCTGACTGCCAACTGGAAAGTGAGGTCCTGACATCTTCAACTGGTGACCCCTCGAGACAAGTTGGGGTTGTTTTTTTTTTACTGTTGACAACTGACACCCCCCCCCCCCTTTCCTTTTCTAATGTAGAGTCTGGTTGTACAGGATCACACAGGACTATTGGCGAGAAGTCAGCTGACTTTTGAGATAAATTATTCCCGCCAAAATCAGACTCTTGATCATCGGAGCTGGCCTGCCTGTGGTCTTCCCCTCTAGACTGCTAGAATGTGTTTTGTAGTGATTTGAGCTTTTGAGATGGATCCCCTCTTGAACATTTGAGCTGTGTGTGCAAAACTATACCATAGTGGTAGCAAAATGAAGGTAGTCTTTCGTATTTGAAAGGTATCCAGGAACGTGCATCTCCTACATTAATAACACAACCCCTTGTCAAAGGTTTAGAGAGGTCAATCATCACCTTCACACGTAGGACTCCCCCTCATGCTCTTCCTTTTTCATCAACATCCACCATGATGACCTTACCTGCACTGGTCCCGAGCTTCTCACCCGTACTTTTGTTCATCGCAGCAAATGGGAGATCATGGAGCTGGAGCCAAAATGGTTCCAGAGAAAACTCGATATCTTTTAAGGCTAGCCTGCCTTTACACACTCTTGAATACAGATTAAGTTTCAGTCGAAAGACCAAGGTCGACCAGTTAACACCCTGTTTCTCACGGTGGGGTTATGAAACTCGAGAAGGAACTTGTTTCTTCATAAATCTTTGAAAGAAATCCCACCTTCACCATTCCATAGCCTAGTCATAGTTGCTTTGAATGCTCCTTTATTCACTTCTTTGTCTGCAACTACCAGTGCAACAAGGCACGAGTTGCTAATATCCTGAGAAAGCGTAAATTCCTCCTCCGTTAAGTAGTATTCTTGCTGTTCCTCTCCGTAAGCTTGAGGCCCTTACAAAGATGAGAAATCTCCTCTTCCATGTGTGTAAGATCAACTGAGACAAAACAAACTCTATGTATCGAGGAGATCCAAGAGACAGAACTCTATGTTCCTAGGAAGCATAGAGAAAACCCCATCTGCTCAAGAGAGGGGACCTGTGTAGGTTAGGAGTTAACTTACAATGATCATCGCGTTTTACGAGCCAAAGCACGAAATACAAGAAACAGTAAGTAGGAGTTCTAAATGTTAGAAGTTTTAACACTAATAACTTACAAACATAAAAAATGCCAACCTAGAGTAAAAAAACTATTTTACCCTCTAATTTAAGGATTTCACATCCTAACTCCAAAAATACCAAAATTTACATTTCTCAAGTAAATTTTGTCTAAACTCAAATATCAACTTAGAAAAATTAAAAACAAATCACAACTATGAAAAACATCATAGGGCCGAAACTTCCAAAGGCCATATCTCTTGATTTTGTTGCAATTTCATCCAACTCCAAAACTCATGATTATTCTGAAATATTGCAACAAAGATTATCATATCCTAAGCTTAAAAACATGCTTAAAACATCCAGAAAAATCTACTTCTCATAAAAACAAAACTTTTTAGGCAAAAGATCCAAACTTTTAACCACACCACAAACCCTTGAATGTCAAGGTTTTGACCTTTTTTAAAACATCTCCAAGAACTTCCAAAAATCCAAATATTTCTTCTAACATATTCATAACACATTTATAAGAACTAAAATTCTTTGAATCAACACATTAAAGTCACCAAAAATCACAAAATCTCACTTGAATTACTCGGCTCCAACACTTAGTAAAAAACATAATTGTTTCTGAACTTTGCTTTGATCAAACACTTGATCTGAGGCATGCCATTATGAGATCTTCAAACAAAAACATCATATGGTTTAAAAATGTTTCCTAAAGTATATCCCAGCATTAAATTTAAAATCACATGGCTGAAAGTAAACCAAAACATGTATCTAGCTGAAATCATCAAACTTTTGACCGAACCGAGTATTCTCTTTCATAAAAATTTATATATTTTAAAATAACATTAAAAATCCTCAAAATAACATCTTAACATGTAGATAAAAGGCTTAGTAGTATCATCAAATAAATTTATCAAGGTCATTGGAGTAAGAATAAACCACAAATGACAAAAGATCTAAACTTTCTTAAAACAGAAACTGTTTTTAGACTTTTTCATCAAAAGGTTTAATCGTGCAACAAATCCCCAAAAAACATTCATATAAAAATGTTGAAAACACTCCATAAAAATTTCAAACTAAGATTTGTCCAATAGCTTGGTCAAAAACTCCAAAATACAACATACTATCCAGTTTATCGCCTAGATTGACCTTTCCATGGTTCAAATAACTTTTTGTCAAAAAAATGACCATGAAATCAAACTCAAAAGGTACACACGGATTATACTCAAAGATGAACAACTTTTATGAAGGAAGGTTTGTGAGATAATAGTTACAACGGTTTCAAAAACTGCACGCAAAAAGGCTAAGAAAATTGCTCGGGAGAGCTTCTAAGTGTTCTCTCCAAGAACGTAAATGAAAAGGAGAGAAATGAGTGAAAGGATGACTTGCACACCTAATACACTTCTGAAAAGTGAAGTATGGGCTTGAGTGACACCTTGATGGGCAGTGATTAGACAAAAAGGTGCAAATAGTGAGTGGTTTTCAGCCCTGAATGGTAGATCATGTGCCAGGATCAAGAGATGTGGTAGAAGATCGTCTGAAGGCGGTCGACTAGACAGGAAATATGTGGATCCCATCGCATCGATGCTCCATTTCATCGATAGTATTATGGCGTCCTTGACTGACTTGCGCGAGCTACTCGATGGATAGCCTAGTAGTTACCTTAGTTTTACATTTACTTAGGGAACTTTGTCTTCAGTACTCGTTATGTTACAGACCTGTTGAGCAAGTATTGTAACCTTTGGATACCAGATATTATATGAGTTTTATGAAGCATGTTTATGTTTTGAGATATATTACTTATGTGATACCCCATATTTTAGTATATTTTAATTGAATGACTATTTTAATTAATTTAAATATTGGTTCTCTTATTTTAAATTTATCGGATTTCTCATTGGATTTATTCTAATATTTTTTAAGTTGTGAAATTTATTATGATGTTCTTTCTTTGTATTAATTATTGTTTTACATTTAAATTGTTCTTTACTTTAAATCAGTTTAATGTTGGACTTTAAAATTATTGTATTGTTAGATTTTTATTATTATTTTATTTTAACTAGTCACTACATTTAAATTATTTTATTTGACTTACTGTTTTGAAATTCTTTTCGTTTGATCAATTATTGTGACCCAAGTTGTAAGGATTGGACATCATTTCTTTCCCTCATATTTTCTTTTTCCCTCTTTTTTCTTTTCCTTCTCTTTTCTTTTTCTCCTTATTTTCCTCTGCTTCTCTTCTCCTGCGCGACACCTCCTCCCCTCTCCCCCGATCGTTTCTTCATCCGCCCAGTGCACCGTCGTGCGCCGTCCATAAGCGACACTGCCCCTCCCATTTTCTTCCCCTTCGGCCGGTGACCTTCCCCCTCCATTTTCAGCTCCTCCCAAGCCGCCGTTAGCCTCCACACGTGGCTCCAAGCCGCGGCACCCTTGAGTTTGCAAGCCGTCGTCGCGCCACGATTGGCCACTAGCTTTTCACCACACCACTATTGGCCCTCCAACCACCCAAACCACACTTCCCCAGCTCCGATCCGCCACCCTTGAAGCCCCCCTATCCCCATTTCCAATTTGGGTGTTTTGGCCTTCAACCGCCACCCACGGCCAACCAACACTACCAGTAGCTTTACCAACACCCCTAAGCCCTTCTCAAGCCCTCCCGAGTCTTCGTTTGTCCCCGTTCAAAGTTAGATTTTTGAAACCCACGGCTATAGTCCAGAATACATTGTTACATTGTTGTGACGCCACCTCTAGCACTTCATTGATCCTTCAAAAATTATATTTTAGCACTGTAAGTAATTTTCCAAAGAATTTCCTGAGATTTAAATATATTTTTGCACTAACAAATTTTCTGCAGTCTGGTTGGCCGTTTCGGGTTTAAATATTAGTGTTTTGAGTTCGACGTTCGTTATGGTGGATGTTAAGTTACTTTTGGAATTGATAAAGGGTTGTTTGGGTGGATAAATATGATTATTTAGACTGTATGGCGTGGCGGTATTGTAATTGTTAGGTGTGATAATTTGAGTTAATTCTGATTGTTGAACTTGTGTTATGGAGGGTCATGTTGGGTTGCGACAATTGTGGCTGTCAATGTTGTAACGTGTTATGAAAGTGAGCTGATTGGTTGGACATGGCGTGTTGGGTTCATCTTTTGGAGGTTGTATGTGAGTATGCTTATACCATGTATTGAAACCGAAGCAAAATGATGTCATGTGTGGGCTGAATAAAATCACAGAATTTAGTTAGTTTTATTGAATTCGAATTTATATGGAGTATTAACACGTTAGTGAATAATTTTCTGTTTAGGTCATTTCATTGATAGAGCTCAAGTTCAAGGCTCTAGTAACTCTCCACAAGAGTCAAGTAAGCGGGGTTCCTATACTAAACTTTGTATAAAAATAAAATAGACTGAGGTCAATTTTGAAAATATGTATGTTATGAAAATAAAAGAAAAGTTAAACGACCTCGGTTATTTGTTCTGCATTACTCATGAAATTCTGTATAAGAATAAAGTATTTTCTAGCATGACTGATGTAGACATAAGTTTATTTTTTGATATTCTGTTATTGAACTCAGAAAAATATGGGCGAATATGAAAATTGTTAATTTTTGCATGTGACGTGAAGATATTCTGAATCTGTTTTGGAAAATGGAAAATGATCTGAATTTGTTCAGTATTCTGTTTTAGTATGATGTGGCATCTAAAAGGCTTTGGCATGACGTTCTGATTATGTTCTGACTCTGATTCTGATATGTGTTTCTGATTTTATTTTGCTCTGATATGTGGCCTTGTCACAGGATATAATAGTGACCTCTGGACTTATCACGGGATATAATAGTGACCTCTGGCCCTGTCACGGGATACAATAGTGACCTCTGGCCCTGTTACGAGATATAATAGTGACATCTGGCCCACCACGAGATATAATAGTGTTTATGGTGATTTATGTTTTGCTTAACTTTCCGTATAATGCACAACCTTACCACGGGGGTTAAACACGATCTCTGTTATGATATGATAATATAAGATGAAGATGTTCAGTTATGCTATGCCAAAGGAATTTTGAATAAGAATGTTTTCTGAAAGTTTCGCTCTTATATTTTTAGTAACATGTTTCGATTTTGCATGCTAAAAATAAGTTTTCTGATTCTGCATTTTGAGAGAAAATATTTTGTTCAACATTTCAAAGCCTGATAAATGCTCATGTTTACATACTAGTATATGTTCTCTGCTTACTGAGTTGTTAATAACTCACCCCTTATCTCCATAATATTTTTAGATGATTTTGGATATTTCAGCTGGGGATCAAGACTATGAAGCATTGGGTGAGATGACTTAAGAATGGTGGATTAAGAATAGAAAGTTTTCGATGAGTATTGGCGATTTTTGTAAAGAAATTTCATTGTGTTCTGATGACTTGTCATTCTGAAGAATTGATTATATTGAGAAAATTAGTTTAAATCAAAATTTCTTTATAATATTGAGAATTTGGAGTCTATAATTATATTGTTGAAATGTAAGTTTAAGTGACATGTAGAGAAGTTGATATTTTTGGATTATTATATCGAGGATTTGATATATGAGTTTGTGTGGTTAATTAAATTGAAAGTGTTTACGTTTGATTTGGAGCTTTTGGAAGTATATTAGCAGTGATGGAGTTGATCATTAGATAACATGAGTTAACTCTCCGGACCCTTGGGGACAGGGCATTACAACTTCTGGTATATAGTATTGCTTAAAGAAAAAAATTATCTGCTGCAAGTATTTCATATTACTAGATGCATGCTAGGTGCATTACATCCTTAATTGTCATGAACGGGGACAGGTAAATCGTGTGTTACATGTCTCGATGATTTGGAGTCCATCCGAACCCAAGTGGAATCTGGAGGCATCACAGGTGGTATCAAAGCAATACGACGCTGGGTTAAACCCAAATATCCCTAGGAACTTGTAGTATATGATTGAAGGTTTACTCTTTTCTTTAGCCTTTTCCTTAGTATAAGAGTTAGTACGTGTATCTAATACGTGTACACATGTGTTTCAGGAAGTAACACATGGCACATGGTAGATTACCTAGGAACCCTCGTAGAGATAACAACCAAGAAGATCAGAATCCTCCAATGCACAAAAGGCAAGGATTCATTGAAGCAATACGTCTGCTGACTGACGTGTTTAAACATCAGCAACAATAGCAAGTGCACAAACCTAGACCCAAAGTTAGAGGTTGTTCGTATGAGAAGTTCCTGATCCACCATTACCCAAGTTTTTCTAGTAATCAAGGACATCTGAAAATAAAAAAAATGGATTATCGATCTTAAAAGGACATATGAGATCTGCGGATGCACGGAGGAACATAAGGTACTATATGCTGGGTACCTTTTTCAAGAAGAAGCTTGCATTTCAGAGGATACACGGAGGCAGCTTCTAGTGAGGGAGCTAGGAACTCTAGCCGCTTTGACTTGGGGAAGATTCAAGGAGGAATTTGACAATGGATTATTCCCGTATTCAATTAAACAATAAAAGGTGCTAGAGTTTGTATCTCTATCCCAAGGTAGCTTGACTGTGGAGCAGTATACTGTCAATTTTATGGCTTTGGGGAGATTCACACCTCACCTAATTTCTACGGAGAAGATGCAAACACAGAAGTTCCAGGGAGAACTTCAACCAAGAATTAGCAGCCATGTGGCTTGTCATAGGATTGAGAACTACCAAGAGTTTATAAACGTTGTTGCCAAAGCAAAGGCAGAACATAAGGGTTTAACCGCCCAGATCATTTCGAAAAGAAAAAGGACTTCACCTTATGCTACTAAAGAGCGTTTGGAAAGAAAGAAGATGTTTATTGGACCAGTAAAGGAAAAGGCATCGAGACTGAGAACTCAATGCCGATTACAATCTCACTTTGTGGAGAGTGCGGTAAACACAATGGAGGCAAGTGCAGAATCACGTTGGGGACTTCTTTCAGGTGTGGCCGACAAGGTCATATGATCAAAGACTACTCCAGTATTGCTTTAAGGAAGGAAAGAAAGTGGTTTCCCTCAACAGTGACTACAAACCAAAGTCGAGGCAGCACGAACCCGTTAGAGTGTACGCTGTCAATCAGGGAGATGCGATTGTTGACGCCCCAGGAACTGAAGGAGTTGGCATCGTCACTAGTATTTTTCTAAGAACTATGTATTGTTAAGCTTAGGTAAGGCTGATTTTATTGCAATTGATGGTATTATTGCATTATTGTTGTTTTGGAGTAATGTCCAGTCATTGAGGTTTGTAAGTTGTACGATATTTGATTCAAGCGAGTCCCTATTCAAACCAGTGTAGATATATAATACCTTTTAGTAATACAAGGAAGGATATTGAAGGTTGATGAATTAGTATTCTGTGTATTTGGAGTTTGTTTTGATTCTTGAAAGGCAATGAAATTTGTGTTTAGAAGAGTAAAGTGTTTGGGATGGCCTTAGTAGGATTCACTTATTATAGTTGTTTCACCCAGCTACCAGTAAATGGTTTTTGGCGAAGCAGTGTGTTTGTGGATACATAGATCACCCTTATATCAGAGACAAATATATGGGGGGAGTAAAACCTTGGTCTTAAGGATTTACGTGAACACTAGGAACAAATTCTTTTTATTATAGTCAGAATAAGAGACAGCTCATGAAGGATAGAAGAGCTATGTCAATCATGAGAGAGAAAGTCTTGAGATTAGATTAATACCTGAACGATTATCGAGGTACCAGCTAGGAGGAGGAATGATTCATTTTGATTTTGAATGAGTAAGCTAGTCCTAGGTGGATAGGAATCCTTGAGAAAATTGAGAAAGTGAATTCAGCTGTATATGGATTAAATTCTTCCAAATTGAATTGCGCGAACACTTGAAGTTTTAGATTTAGAGAGTATGCTGGTATGATTTAACCTACTTTGCGAAAGGATTCCTATTGTTTAGAGAGAGAGAGAGAGTTAAGGAATGGCAGAATCTCAACAGTAGAAACATATGTGGTGAATAACTCTTTGAGTAGCAAGGAAAGTAGTAATTTTGCTTAAGCAAGGATTCAGTGTCCTAGAGAGTTAGCTTAGAACTTGTTAAGTTTGGCAGTAACATTATGAGTGTTATATTCTCCTTTTATAGGGTACTTGCTGCTTTGTGTACCCATGTGATGGATATAGATAGGAGGGGTATAGGCTATCAGAGGAAGGTCTTGCCTCATGAGGAGTGTAATCTACCTCTTCACTCGACCACGTGGATGGATCGAGATAGCTTTAAGTGAGGGTGGCTCAGGATGGAGCTTAGTCCAGCCGAACAGCAAAGGAGCGTGCCACAACCGCTGATCCTGAAACCAAAACATTAGGGTCAAGTACTAGAAAACGACGACGAAGAGGTTGAGCAGCACCCTGGCCCAAGACATAACGTGGTGTATGATTCGGACGATGACGTGTTCTGCTACCTACCCTAGCACATCATCCCGATGGATATTAACGCACCACCATCGACTCCAACCAGCGACGATATGTCCAATGATGGGCAGTAGTCTTGATGAGCAGAATCTTCTCCTTAGTATTATTGATTGTTAGTACTTACGTCAATTTGGAGGATGAAATCTTTTTTTTAGGAGGGGAGGATGTAACAAGCCGTTAGAAATTCAGTGGTGGAATTTCTATAGGCTTTAGGAACCTTGTGGAAACTCCTTAAGTTTCTACAAATCGACAAATCGCGTAGGTTTTAGTTTATCAGCATAATCAGTGTTACCACTCATTATGGTGCAAGAAGTGCAACTTCATTTATTTTAGGTAATTAGAAGGGTCAGAATGTGATATGGTCTGCGCCATTAGACTCAAAGGAATATTTAAGATTTATGGCGCAATAAACTCATTTATTTGTTTTCGAACGAAAACGCGTTTTGTTTGTTTCGAGGCACTTAAAGGTTGAATTTTGATAAACGAATTGCACAATTAGGTTAGTTTGTATATTTAGGATTTTAAAGTGCAAAGTTTATTTTTACTTTTTCTGGAGTGAATAGTAACCTCGATAGTAGCACCAAGTGCAGTGTTTTCAAAATCATAGTGTGTAATGTTCAAATTAGGTTAGAGAAGTTTTATTTGGACATTTGGCAATATCTTAACCACACTTGGTGAATCGTATTGGACACTTGACACCGAGAGGAACCATGAGATGTAAATGTGAAGGAACTTAAGGTGATCACGCCACTTAAGCAAAACCTTAATCCATCTAATCATCCATTTAGTGCCAAATCAAAGAGGGTTTCAACCCTAGTGAAATTCTAAATAGTTGGAACCTATTTGAAACCCTAAAAGCTTGGAGGAAACTGAAACTCTAAACGGTTACCCCAAACCCTAAACTTGATTTCAAAACCCTATTGGACCCGATTTCTAGCATTGTGTTTAATCACTCAATTAAATCACTTTCACATACTAATCCCACAAATTCATTTTATGACATCATTATTCAACCCTTTAAACCTTAAAAATTTGATTAGGCCAAGAAAAATTAGATTTGGGCTTACTAGCATCTCAAACCCTAACCAAATCCTCTTTAAATCCCAAAATGAAGCCCACTTGTTTAAGGCCCACGAATTTTGGCCACCTTGGCAAAACTTCTTGAGGAAGTTTCCGTCCACCCATGGCAGACCAACCTCTACCCATGACAACCCCAAATAGTCACTTGATGTGAGAAGAAAATGTCACCTCACCACCCAGAAGTGACTATTTGGGGCTGTCATGGGCAAAGGTTGGTCTGCTATCGATGGGTGGAAACTTCCTTAAGAAGTTTTGCCAATGTGGCCAAAATTCGTGGGCCTTAAACAAGTAGGCTTCATTTTGGGGTTTAAAAATGGTTTGTTTAGGGTTTGAGATGCTATCAAGCCCAAATCAAATTTTTCTTGGCCCAATCAAATTTTTAAGGTTTAAAGGGTTGACTAATGATATTATAACATGAATTTGAGATATTAGTGTGGAAGTGATTTAATCGAGTGATTAAACACAATGTTAGAAATAGGGGTGTCAAATAGTGCAAATAGGTCGTATTTATGTTGTGTCAAGATATGTACATCATACTTAATGGGTTAATTCGAACGCGACCTATTAAGGATTTCTTATCAAAATCGCAAACCCTAAAATGACCCATCAAGATAACGGGGTTGACACAATGCGATCTGTTTTGACCTATTATTGAATAAAAAAATAGATTGACCCAATACGACATAGCAAGACCCGACTCGTTTCAACCCATTTACATTAATGGGTTGAACAGACCTGTTTAACCCATTTGACCTGATTGATTTTATATAAATATTTAAATATAAACAATATCTATAAAAATAAATAAAAAAACTAACTACAAGTCCAAAATTAAAATCCAAACAATAAAAATACCGACATTAAAATCTCAACAGTACCAAATACGATAAACACACAATTACACAAATATGATAAATACACATTGTAAAATATTAATATTACAATCCCAAATATGATAAACACACAAATCTAAACAAATTTAGAACTTGAAAAAGGAAGTGTAGCGTCCTCCTTGCCCATGTTATTCTCCAACTCCAACTCGTCCAATTTCATTTTTTGTGTAGCATCAGTAAAGTTTTATATCAAATAACATTATTGATTTGAAAAATTACATTCATTTATTTAATAAAATAAAATTAATATTACCTTGCTCCTTGCCATATAACTAATCTTTTGTGCAGATTAATGCTTCAACAATATCTGCTTTTAGTGCATTCATAAACTGATCAATCATACGCCTACAACACTAAAAGTAGATTCAGATGCAACTATAGAAACTAGAATACTCAAAATATCACGAGCCATACAAGCAAGATCAGGATAATGACATTCATTTCCTTTCCAAAAGGAAAGAATGTCAATGTTTGCATTTCTATCTACCCTAGATTCATCCAAGTAAAGCTCCAATTGAGTTTTTTGCATAGGGGTGGCTAGATCATCATGTTCAAATGAATCAAATTCCTATATACAAAAAATAAATAAAAATGTTTCAAGCCAATATGTGGTATGAAACAACAATATAATATAAATTATTAAACAAAAAATATTATTTAAATTTGCCTGAAATACTTGTCTATTAAATCTAGCTGAGGACTGACTTTCCGCTCTATTAACAGTTCTTTCAGAAGTCGTGGTAGAACTTGTGGGAGCACTAGAAGAACTATATTCCATGAAAAGAGATGCCAATTTGGTAAGAACATTCAAATACTCTAGGCAACCATTTTCATAAACCTTCTTATAAGAAAAATCAACAAAATGAAGCTTGCATCGACGATCCAGTATAACTGTTATAACCAACAACACATTGAACTCAGACTAATATTTCTCAAACTTAGATAGCATTTGTGTAACACCCCCTTCCCGTAAGTTAGGAGTGTCACATATTTTTCATAAAAATAAATCTGGCAAGAAATCCCTAATTTCATAAATGAAATTAGAAATTTATTTTGTAGAAAATGTCTATTAAAATGTCTCCCAAAAATATTAAATGAATAAACTGAATAAATTCATGTAAAAAAAACATGTTTTATTTTAGAAAGTCTGAACTAAAAAAAAAATAACTGCTCCTTCTACTTCTGGTCTGCCTGCTCGTATTCATCATCTTCACCTGGGTGGTTAAAAACATGAAAACAAATTAAAATGAGTCGAAGACTGAGTAAGAAATCCATCACAATGTGAACATAGTAAACGTAAGGTTTTAATAAAAATTTTCATACTGAGAGTTTAGAATTCATGACTGTTCATACTTATGTTATGTATGACTAGTTTAACTGAATTAACTGACTGATTTAACTAATTTAACTGATTTATCTGACTGGCCAACACATTTAACCCTGTGTGCGAGGTTGTGCACCGACCCCACGTCCCGCTGCAGCAAGGGGAGCCGCTGATAGTATTCTGGCATACTATGGTAAACCACGACTGAGTTCGTGACTTGCACACCACCCTGAAACTGAACTGCATTGGTATCATGCATCTGAATGGTCATCTTATTAACTGATCTGATCTTATCTTGCATTTAAATTTAAGATGGCTTACGTGTCTTATACACATGAGATGTATGACATATTACATACATAATCATAATTTCTGAATTTAAACATTATGCGAAATGACATGATCGTATGCTATGCTGGATGACATGTTTGCATATGACATGAATGGTTCATAAATAATTGGTTGGAAATGAACTGGCTTGAATAATACTTATTTATAAGCTAAACTGTGATGATTCTAATTTATGATCAAATTACTTACCTCGCTGCACTTCTTCCTTAATTATCACTAAAACCGTCTAGGAAAATGATGTACTAATATCCTACTTAATTAAATTCACAATCTAAAAGATAGTCAAATAAGTCTTTTGTTTAACACCATAATCAATAAATCCTGATATTTAAATTACTTAAAATACTAATTTATAATTTAGTAGAATATTCGAGCTATTTTAAAATAAGTCATAAAACCTAAATTCTTAAAATAGCTTTCCCTTCTTATAATTAACATAATTATTCAATCTTATAAGAAACCCAATAAATATTAATATTGTTTAAATATTCTTAACATAATAACTTTATTAAAATCCGACTAAATAGATAAAGGAATAGTAATTAAAATAATAGGCTCCATAATATACTGCAAAACACATTTTAAATTCTTTCAACACTTTCTTATAAAAATGAGCATTTGACTAATATATTCATTTAATAAAATTAAACTCAACTTCAAATACAATGACATATTAATAATCATAATTAACATACACTTAAACGTAAAGTTATAATGTAATTGTACTTAAAACACTGAAGATACTATGGAAAGGAATTAAAAGAGCATTAAAGTAATCTCACTGCACTTAGTAAATTAAGACCTAGAAGCAACTCATATTATGAAGAGAACAAGGAGCAGTGGCTAGAGGCGTGCGAGGCAGGGGACTCATCGAAAGAAGAAGCTGACGGGCGGCGGCTCTGGGTAGCTGGCAGGGGTCACGGCGACGCGACTGGATGGTCCGAGTGGCGGCGAGGTGCGGCCCCGAGAGAGAAAACGAGAGAGTTAGAGAGGGAGAGTTATGTTAAATTGAAAACAACCAAGAGGAAGATGAGGCTAGCGGTGGTCATGGGCTTACCGTGGTGGTGCGAGGCCAAAGGAAGTGAACCATGCGGCAGTTTCTGTGGCTTCAGAGTGGTTTTTCGGCATCCTGAGGTGGCTACTGTGCAGGAGAAGCAAAGGCTTCGAGCTTCGCATTTGTGGTTGTTGCGGCTTGCTTTCGCGGCTGGAGATGGTCCGATGTCTTCTAAGGTGGCTGGTGGTGGCGTCGGCATGTTCTAGGCAGCATGGAGTTGCTGCCATGTGGGTTCGAAGCTGGGCTACTCTATGTGGTTCTCTGTGCAACTATGCGGCAGCGCCTAGTTTGGGTGCTCTGTTTTGAGGAGCGTAGAACAGGGCTGAGACATGGGGAAGTTTTGAAAAGTGTATGAGTTTTCCTTCTCAATGTTGTGTGAAGTGTGTAACGCATATATATAGGGAGAAACTGATAAAAACTCTAGAGAAACAAATGGTAGAAAAACTGCCTAATGTGAACGTGTACCTCCCATGCAAGTTGTTGCCGTGAATGTAGTAGGGATAGGAAGAAACAAGATTTAAATTCAACCCAAAACTCTGGTAAATTCAAACAAAATTATAATAGTAATTATTAAAAATTAACAACTGTAAAATCTTATAATAATAATAATAATAAGAATAATAATAATAATAATAATAATAAGATAAATATATAAAACTTATCTTATGACCTAAACTTAGGATCGGGTTGTTACAATTTGACAAGACATTATCTTCATGTAGTCATCTTCACTCTCAGAGTACTCCTTTAATGTCAAATTAATCAAAAACACTGTTGGAAAGTACAAATTGGTTGTAGGGTATTTGGTTTTAGAAAAATCACAAGTGGCATCATAAAAAACTCCCAATAAATTGTTAATCTTCTCCACTTTTTTCCACTCAGATGTTGATGAACAATGCTTAAAATTGGAATCAGTAAACTCCAAATGGCTAAAGGCACGACGATAGAAAAGAACTCAAATGACTTTTTTCCACTCTCAAGCTTAAGAAAAGTAGAATTCCATCTAGTGGGGACATCATGTCTCAACCCTTTCTTACTATCCAAAGACATTTGATTTGTTAAATCTAAAATTTTTTGGTTCCTTGTTTGTAATCCTTTCACATACTTGATACTTTCACGGACTTTTTGGATTACATAATCAATATCTTTTAAACCATTTTGTACTACTAAATTGAGAATATGAGCACAATAACGAAGATGAAAGAACTCACCATCACAAACAAGAGCTTTCTTAATGTTCAATTGAGTTTTTAACTCTACTAAAACGTCATTAGAAGAAGTATTGTCTAAAGTCAATACAAAAATCTTGTGTTCAATTCCCAACTCACATAGCAAATTATAAATTTTTTTTTTCAGACAAAGATATGTTATTATCTAGTAGTGGCATAAAAGAAAAGTTCAAAACCTTTTAGAACCCATTTCTTATCCAGAAAATGTGTTGTATTGTACGTATAACCATCAGTGGTTATAAAAGTCCACAAGTCAGATGTCAGACTAATTATACCAATAGTGTCATTTAACATGCATTTAATCCTCTTTTTTTTCTCGACAATACATCTTAACCAAATTAGCCTTAGCAATATTTCTAGAAATAATTAAAACATCTGGACGCAAATAATGTAATAAAAATATCACCCCTGAATATTCAACAAATTGAAAAGGCAGTTCATGCTTCACAATAGCGCCTACCAAAATTTATCTATATTGTTCACAATCAAATTTAGAAGTGCTTACCGAAATAGATCCACTATTTTGCGCTAACATCAACTGACCAATATCTCTTGAATTTCTTTTAGGGCATTTATCAATTTGACGCTTCAAATTTTCGATTCCATATTTGTTCGCTGCCAAGTAAGTAGCTCCACACATCTTGCACTTGGCTCGTACCTTACCATCATCTTTTTCAGAATTAGGAACCATCTCAAAAAAACTCCACATGTTTGACCATTTCCTTCGTTTTGCTTTAGTAGCTTCATCATTTTGAAAACTTCCCGAGTCTAGCACGTCCAAGTCAATCAAATCGTCATTTTCGCCTGTTGCCTCACTCATCTGACATTTTAAAAAGGTCGAACATGAAAATCAGCTACTATTTAAGTTCTTGCTCTACCTTCTTCAAGAAAGAATAATACAATATACATGATTAGATACATACCTCTAATATGAAAAAGGAGACAATAAACTTTGAAAGCCAAAATGATCTTAAAGTGGTACAAAACCTTTTTGAATGGACTTGGCTTATCCAGGACTGGACCCCTCTCAGACTTCTAAAAGGTCAAGAATAAAATAAAACACAATTCAGATGGTTAAACATGATTTTCATCATGGATATAGCCAATTCAAGCAGCAACCAGAGATACAAAAGTAAAATCTCATGCATATGAGTGTAAAGTTCCTATATTCATGGAAAAATGATTGTAGCTGAATGGCAGTCTCAGATTATGCTCAATGACAATAGTGGTCAATGGTAACACAGTGAATGTGATAGCATTAAATAATTTGATGTTATAATTTGACTATCTAATGAATCAAAAAGATGAAAAAGAAGGACATTATTGACACACAACTTAGTGCTTATTACCTAAAAGTATTATTGGTGCCAAACAGAAAAAGTAGTTTTGTCCTCACAACTAATAATCATGTAAATCTGCCTTGTGACCAAAGGAAGCCCAGTTGGTTTTTTTAATTAACTCAAGGATAAAGAAATCACAAACGAAACTATAGTAATATGAATTCCAAAGGAATCCTTTGGTTTGGGTATTTGAGCTTTCAGCTTTCTCAGTATTCTCTTCCACCATGAGAATTTAGATTTCATTAGCTCTCCATTGAATAGAACAGGTGCACTACTCCAGAGTGAAGTCTCTTAACATCATAAACAAAGTATGCTTGCCCTTTTCATAGATCGCTTTGGTTGGAATATCTTAAAATCTACAACGAGATTATTGAAAACTTTGAAGATCTGGTAGAGGATATCAAATAAAGATTCGAAAAAGCGATCAGTCTCCGAGAGTCGCTACAAGACTCAAAAGGTTTGCCTTCGTTTGGAAACTAAACTTATCTCAACTCATCTCAACTCATCATTACAACTTTTTCAAATCCCAATACAAAATATAATAAACAATTCAACTTTTTCAAATTTCAAAATAATAATAATAATAAACAATAAAATTCTAACAATATTTTATCATTTCAACTCAACTCAACTCAACGCAACTCAACTCAACTTTGTTCAACATCCAAACGCACTAAATCTTCCATCCCAAGAGTGCATTAAAGCTACTTTTCTGTTGCCAACAATTTTTTTTTTTTTAAATGTAATGCACAAGTTGGTTTATATGAATACATCAGCAAAGATCGACTACAAGAAGTTTGGGATAGTTATGATGGCTCCAAACCATTAGCATTGGATCTTTCAGCATATAAGAGAACACCAACAACAACAGATTATCGAGTTAATTTGTACTCGTTGCTGGATATTGAAGCAACAACAGATATCGAGTGCTAATCAAGCCAATTTCAAATCAAAGCTACTAATCAAGCAACGACAGATATGAATAGCTTTTTTGGAATCAACTGCTAATCAAGCAACGTCAGATATTAGATGGCATATTTCCATGCAACAGCAGATCTTTGATGGCAGATCAAGGATGTTACCCTATTGCTAGAGATCTTAGATATGGAGAGAAGAAGTGAAGTATGACACCGTGAGAAGGATGAGTGGCTGAGAAAGGAGAGTCATGAGAAGAGAAGAGAAGAACGAACCTGACAGATGAGAAGAGAAGGACACCATGACTTGTGTGAAGAGAAAAGAAGAATGAACCTGAAAGATGAGAGTTGAGAGTCGAGACTGAGTTTGTGATTCTGTGATGGTCTGGGAGTGGGAAGCTGTGAGAAGGCTAAGTGGCTGGCAGCTGAACGGTGAGGTTGTGACTCTATGAGGGCGAGTCTATGAGAGACGAGACTAAGTTTGTGACTCTGTTAGGGTGAGTCTGTGAGAGACGAGACCAGAGTGTGTGGGGCGCGTAGGTTAGTCACTTAAGTTAGGGTTTTTTAGTTTTTAGGTTAACGGTAAAAATGTAATTTTAAATTTCTTAACAGGTCATAATGGTTATAATAGGTTGACTCTTTAGTGACTCGTTAAATAACCGTGTCTTAACAGATCAACCCGTTTTAACCCAAACCCGCTTTTATCGTATCGTGTTCGTGTTGGATTAATGGGTCGTGTTACATATTGCCACCCCTGGGTAGAAATCGGATCTAATAGGGTTTTGAAAGCAAGTTTGGCGTTTGAGATAATTGTTTAGGGTTTTGGTTTCCTCCAACCTTTTGGGGTTTCAATTGGATTCTAACTATTTAGAGTTTCACTAGGGTTGAAACCCTCTTTAGTTTGATACAAAATGGATGATTGGATGAAATAGGGTTTTGCTTAGGTGGCATGATCTCACACCTTGATTTCCTTCACATTTTCATCTCATGGTTCTTCTTGGTGCCAAGTGTCCAATACTATTCACCAAGTGTGGCTATGAAATTTTCAAGTGTCCAAATAAAACTTCTCTAACCTACTTTGGACATTCCACACTGTGATCTTGAAAACACTGCACTTGGTGCTATTATTGAGATTACTATTCAGTTCGGGAAAAGTGAAAATAAACTTTGCACTATAAAATCCAAATATACAAATTAGCCTAACTGTGCAATTCGTTTATTAAAATTCAACCTGAAGTGCCTCGGAATAAACAAAATAAATTTTCGAACAAGCATTTCATCCGAAAACAAAAAATGGATTTATTACGCCATAAAATCTTAAATATTTATCTGTGTCTAATGGCGTAGACCATATCACATTCTGACACGTGTAACTACCTCAAATAAATAAAGTTGTGCTTACGTGATTGGTAGATTCGTGAAAACTTACAGAATTTCCACGAGGTTCTTAAAACCTATAGAAATTTCACCATTGAATTTCTAGCAGGCTGTTACATCCTCCCCTCATTGAAAAAATATTTCATCCTCGAAATCGATGTAAGTACTCACAATCAATAATACTAAGGAGAAGATGCTACTCACCAAGCCTACAACCCATCATTGGACATATCGTCACTGGTCGGTGTCGGTGGTGGTGCGTCGATACCCATCAGCATGACGTGCTAGGGTAGGTAGCAAAACGCATCATCGTTTGAATCATACACCATGTTATGTCCTAGGCCGGGGTGCTGCTCAACCTCTTCGTCGTATTATCTAGTACTTGACCCTTTACTAGCAAGCGTCTGCGGGGAGTCAATGACATCAATGATCCTGATGTTTTAGGTTCAGGATTAGCGGTTGAGGCGCACTCTTTTGCTACTCAGCTGGACTCATCTCCATCCTATGCCATCCTCGCTTGAAGCTATCTCGATCCATCCACGTGGTCGAGTGAAGAGGTGGATAAAACTCCTCATGAGGCAAGATCTTCCTCTCATAGCCTATACCGTTCCTCTCACATGAGTACAATAAGTAGTGAATACCCTATAAAAGGAGAATATAACGGTCACAATGTTACTGCTTAAACTTAACAAGTTCTAGGCAAACCGTCTAAGACACTGAACCCTTGCTTAAGTAAAGTTACTACTTTCCTTGCTGCTCAAATAGTTACTCACCACATATGTTTCTATTGTTGAGATTCTGTCATTCCTTAACTCTCTCTCTTCAAACAACAATTTGCACTGGAATCCTTCTGCAAAGTAGGTTAAGTCGTACCGGCATACTCTCTAAATCTAAAACTTCAAGTTTTCACGCAATTCAATTTTGAAGAATTTAATCCATACACAACTGAATTCACTTTCTCTATTTCCTCAAGGAATCCTATCCACCTAGGACTAGCTTACTCCTTCATAATCAAAACGAATCGTTCCTCCTCCTAAGTGGTACCTTGATAATCGTTCACGTATTAATCTAATCTCAGGATTCTCTCTCTTATGATTGACATAGCTCTTATATTTTAGTCTCCACATATTTGTCTCCAATATAAGGACGATCTATGTATCCACAAACACAGTACTTCGCCAGAAACTATTTACTGTTGGCTGGGTAAAACTACTATCATAAGTGAATCCTACTATGGCCAAAGTTTCTCCCAAACACTTTACTCATCCGAACACAATTCCATTGCCTCCTCAGAATCAAAACAAACTCCAAATACGTGGAATAGTAATTCATCAACCTTCAATATCCTTCCTCGTATTACTAAAAAGTATTCTATATCTACAATGGCATGAACAGTAATACTCATAATGAGAATTGTTACTCTTATCACCTGGTAACAATTCGGATTACAAACTAAACTCTCATGCAATACCACAAACACTAAAAATAGGGACTTGCTTGAATCAAACAACGTACAGGTTACAAACTTCAATGACTTGACATTAACCCAAAATAACAATAATGCAATAATACCATCAACTGCAATCAAATCAACCTTAACTAAGCTTAACAATACATAGGTCTTAGAAAAATACCAAAGACGACGCTACCTCCTTCAATTCCTAGGCCGTTAGCAATCGCGTCTCCCTGAGTGACGACATACACTCTAACGAGTACGTGCTACCTCGGCTTCGGTTTGTAGTGACCGTTGAGGATAACCCCTTTTCTTTCCTTCTTGAAAGCAACACTGGGGTAGTCTTTGATCAAATGACCTGGTCAGTGACACCTGAAACAAGTCACCAACGCAATTTTGTACTTGCCTCCATGGTGTTTACTGCACTCTCCACAAAGTGGAAATGTGATCAGCATTGAGCTCTCAGTCTCAATGCCCTTTCCTTTATCTGGTCCAGTAAACATCTTCTTACTTTTTGAACTCTCTTTAGTAGCATACAATGAAGTCCTATTTCTTTCAGAAATGATCTGGGCGGTTAAACCCTTATGTTCAGCCTCTGCTATGGTAGCGACATTTACCAACTCCTGGTAGTTCTCAATCCTATGACAAGCCACTTGGCAGAGGATAATTGGCTAAAGACCATAAAGCCAAAGCCATAAAATTGACAACGTGCTGCTCCACAATCAAGCTACCTTGGGATAGAGATGCAAACTCTTGATTACTGGAAAAGTTTGGGTAATGGTGGATCAGGAATTTCTCATACAAACAACCCCTAACTTCAGGTCTAGGTGCGTGCACTTGCTACTGTTGCTGATGTCTAAACACGCCAGTCAACGGATGTATTGCTTCATTGAATCCTTGCCCTCCGTCCGTTGGAGGATTCTGATCTTCTTGGTTGTTATCTCCGCCAGGGCTCCTAGGTAATCTACCACGCGTCATGTGTTACTTCATGAAACACATGTGTACACGTATTAAATAAACATACTAACTCTTACAATCAAGAAAAGCCTAAAGAATGAGTAAAATTTCAATCATATACTCTGTACATTTTCCTAGGGACGTGTGGGTTTAACCCTGAGTCGTATTGCTCTGATACCACCTGTGATGCCCCCAGATTGAGCTTGGAATCAAAAGGACTCTGAAGTGTCGAGAGTCCTTTTGATTACATGTGATGCCCCCAGATTGAGCTTGGAATCAAGATTACATGCCCTCATTCATGACAATTAAGGATGCAGTGCACCTAAAATGCATCTAGCAATATGTAATATTCGCAGTGGATAATTTTTTTTCTTTGAACAATATGATGTACCAGAAGTAATATATCTCAAAACATAAACATGCTTTAAAAAATTCACGTGATAGCTAGTATCCAAAGGTTACAGTATTTGTCCAGCAGGTCTATAACATAAAGAGTATTGGAGACAAAGATCCCTAAGTACATGTAAAACTAAGGTAACTACTAAGGTAAGCCATCAAGTAGCTCACACAACTCAGTCAAGGTCGTCATAATACTATAGATGAAATGGGGCATCGAAGCGATGGGCTCCATGTCGTGCCGTCATGAAAGTATGCTAAGGAATTAAAGTTTTATAGTATATGTATGTAATGACATTCTTTGGCAGCCCTTTTTTATGCACCCTAAGAATAGTTGTATGGATGTGAAATGGATGTTAGATGTAGTACTTATTGTATTTATGTTCCATGAAATGATGTTTTATGAAATGAAATAGACCGATGAATGAAAAGAATGAAAAGGAAAAGGTTGAAGGAATGAATGAATGAAAGGAAATGAAAGAAATGAATGTTTTAATATATGAAGCTATGTAACTGCCATGACTAAATGAATGATAGTACCAAATGAGGGGCATATTGCAATACTGAGTAAGTAGTACTGATAGTGCAGCCAATGCTAACCTTGATTGTGGGATTCCCAACCTGAGGCCATAGGCCGAATCGGGTCCAAAAAACCGCTAACATCAACACACGGGGCATAATAGTGTATACTAGCTAAACAAAAGTGATAACATTTAATTAAATGTATCATATGATTTACTTCCTTATGAAGGAATGTACAAGGTGAAAATTTCTTTATGAAGAATGAAAATCGTTTTAAAGAAAAACTCAATCTTGTAATGTTTTACAAAGGAAAGAAATGATTTATGTATATCATATAGAGGAATGATAAATGCATCAATGAAGTAATGCTTACTAAGTATTTGAAAAATTTTGTTTTCATGTATGCTCCACCCAGGAATGAAATGAGGATAAAGCTTAGGACAGATATGGCCCAAGAAAGAGGTGACAAAAGCGTAGACATATTTTATGTAATGTATGAGCTCACGTTTTGTAAAAAGACTTTGTATTTTAATAGGAAAATTCTATACACCATACTATCATCCCACTTTCATCTCACTAAGTAAGATGTAGCACATTTATCACCATTAAATTATCACTTATTACATACTTTTTTTTCATCTAATGGTGATGAATATGCCACATACTACTTAGTATGATCAAAATAGGATGAGAGTGTGGTGTATAGCATTACTCATTTTAATATAATAGATTCCGCTGCAAACTCTCATTTAATTTACAAAGCAGGTTTTAATTTCAACTATAGAATCTTTTATATCGTAGGAAGGAAATGAGAAGTTTTAAAAAGTTCAATAAATTCTGTCTCGAGTGTTACCTAAATAAACCAGGCCCAGCCCACTGGGAAACAATTACCAAAAAGTTGAAGGAAGTGATAAAGCAAAGGAAGTTAACTTAGACATGTAAAGGTGCAAGCAACATAAAGTTGTTAGGAATTATACATAGACATCTTCTCTTTGAAGACGGAAAAAGTCTTTCTTCAACTTCCATTGTACTAAAAGATGGGAGAGAGACCATGAGAGATTGTACAATCATCGAACATAGTAGATTTTGCCCCTAGACTCCCTATGGATGTATGTTTTTATGTTGAATCACATAAATCTGTGTGTCTCTCTTATTTATTTTTCATGCACTTTATTTATTATTTATTTTTATGGACAAACATTCGAACACTGAATCAACGCTTATGCCTTCATCGAGGACCATTCATTCAAACCGTCGAACTTCGATTCCTCTGAAAAAATGCATCAACAATAGTTACATTATTTGCAACTTCCTTGTTCATAAAAAGGTAGATTCTGAATTATCTTTCATTTCAAGAGATAACTTGTATCTATGTGCTATGTGCTTTTAAATTTACGTGAAGTTTGCTTCGATATCCTCATGCCATGTGTTAAAGACATGTTTCACCACTACGCACTCTCGATCTCTTGCAACCAAAGAGCAAGATAGCTTGGGAGGTTGAACAAGGCCCCTCCGATACCTAAGCCAATAACAATATGAATATTCTTAGTCAATTATTCCAGAGACTTTCATTAGCATACCTGGATTATTTAAATAGAGGACTTCCCTTCTTAGGATCACCCGGACTAACTGCCTTGTCCACTATTTGAAATTTGAATCTCGGAGCCTTCGGGTTATCCACTCATTTTGAATGAGCCTAATTGCCCCAAAATAAGTAGGCAAGCATTCCTGTCT
The DNA here is from genome assembly GCF_001411555.2 of Juglans regia. Classification (NCBI taxonomy): domain Eukaryota; kingdom Viridiplantae; phylum Streptophyta; class Magnoliopsida; order Fagales; family Juglandaceae; genus Juglans; species Juglans regia. The sequence goes on along the minus strand of NC_049909.1, from coordinate 3,822,539 downwards.
TTAGCAAGCTTACCTAATCTTTATTGGGACAGAGGGGTTTGAGCCTTGAGGTGGCGAAATTTTTTGAGCCCCCTTGACCCAGGCCTAGGGTGGTACCCTGCGAGCCCTTGTGGTGGTATTAAAGCCCTTCCACCATGCCAATCCCACAAGCCACTTATCCATGTTCTTTCAATCACAATGGGACAAGAAGTCATAATAGAAAAAGAAAAACTTGCATTAGATCTAGGGATAATATGGCTCAAACTAATAATTTCCACCATGTCAACGTAGCACATGCATCGCTAAGACAAATGGGTCTTTTAATAGGAAAAATTATAACTTGGTTATGTTTGGCGACATCTAATAAATTTTAATTAGGCTTCCTAAAAAGTATTAGCATATTAATATCATTCAAAATTATCCAATAAACTTTGACGGGCTTTAAAATGAATTCTTGGCTTATGGACTAATTAAAAATTCCTAATCAATTTCGATCAATAATAACTCTGGACTAATTCAATATAATCGATTCAACCTAATTTAAACTCAAGAATTATCCGTATTCTATTTTTTCTAATATTGAATTCGAGAGTTAGACAGAATGTGATGCACAGAGTGAAAAGCATGCTATCTGAAGTATCTATCTCAAACACTGATGAGGATGCTTAGGATTTAATTACAAGCAATAAGAGGGTTACATAGGAATGTCCACCTCAAGGTTCTTATAAAATAAACTGGGATATGGCAATTGACTCAAAGCAATGTAAAATAGGCATAGAAGTTGTTGTAAAAGACGAGGAAGTGAATCTTTTGGAAACTTTGAGGCAGCAACAAGAAGCACTTCTAGATCCACTCCTGGCAGAGGTAACTGCAGCTCTTAAAACAATCAATTTTGGGCTTGAATTGGGAATGCTCATTGGAAGGGGACTCCAAGATAGTGATTAATGCAGTACAATAGAAAAAAAAAAGGATGAATGCTATTTGGGAATGTTCATGTCTGATATTCAAACAACCATGGCTAGATATGAAAAGTGTTGTTTTAAGGCTAGTTTAGGGAGTAAGATGAGATGAGAATTTTATGAATAGTAGTAAGCTAGTTTGTGAATAGTAGTGAGATAGTTTGAGTTGTGTATATTTTAGGTTTTGGGAAAGGAGAGAGAAAACGTTGAATAAGAAATATTATAAAGTTAAAATATTGTTAGAATATAGTTTTACAATATTATTTTTGTTTAGGGATTTGAAAAAGTCGAAATTATTTTTTATTTTTAATTTGAAAGTTTGAAAAAGTTGTAATGATTAGTTTGAAAATTTTGTATTTGAATTATGTTTGGAACTAAGATGGGATGAGATAAAATGAGATCATATGAAACTTTTGAATCTCATCTTACGGTCCAAACCTGCAAGTCACATATGTCATGAAGGCAATTGATGGGAACAAAAGTGGGCCTAGACTTAAAGATCATTTGCAAGTTCCAGATAAGCCAATTACATGAACAAGAGCTAAGAAGATCAAGGATGCAATGCAAGGATTGCTGCAATCCACTTGGGATGAGTCTAGCAAGAGCCGAATATTCAATATGGGCGAGAGAAAGAGATCCAGTGATCATCCACGTGATACAAGCTATGGAACAGTGCAACATAAATTATGGCCTATTATTATGATTATGTGATTGAAGGCCATGGACTTGTTATTTCATTAAAGGGGCTTCTTTTATTAGTTATAGGAATTAGTCTAGAATAATTGGGTTTGAAGATGCTTAGCCCACATATGTCTTATTTCTTATGAACTAGGGTATTTGGGAAGACCTTGTATTTTGGCCAATGGCTTATTTGGAAAGTTACTTTTTAGGAACTAGGGTTTAAAGAAGTACTATAGCGAGTTACTATAGACGCGGTACTGTAGCCACGGTTCTATTCACTCTGGGGCATTTTTGGAAGACGGGGATTTATTTTGGCTAGGGTTTGATTAGGTTTTGCTTTAAATACTCTTTATAGCCTCATTTTAATTAGTTTATGAGATAATATTGAATTTTTCATTGTGTGTTGAGTTTACTCCTCTTGTTCTTGATTGAACTTTTGAACTTATCAAAGGTAAATCACAACCTTTGTGACATTCCTCCTTGTAATCTAGGTTCTTGAGACGAGTTCTTCAACGGGTCTAGATTTTAATATAATCTAGGTTCTTGAAACAAGTTCTCATCGGGTTTAGATTCTCCATCCATTGACTTGATTTTAGCTTTTTTAAGTGAGTTTTCAAATTGATTGTGGGTTCAAGGGATTTTATTCCCACGGGTTCATATTAGCAATGAAGTTGCCCACAAGTTAGGCAAGGCTGCTCTATGTGAAACAAAATGTATAATTGATATAGAAGACCTTCCTAACTGCTTAATGTCTATGTAATAGTGCAAGTTATGAATGAAAGAGGTTTTTTTTAAAAAAAAAAAAAACTCTCCCGTGTCCTCAAGTTCCGTTTTTTAATTCTGATTGAAGTCCCAACGTTCCATTAGAAATAAGTTCTACCCCCCTAGGACTGATCCTCTCAAGGGTTCCCTTGAGTAGAGGCCCCCTTACTTGTTCTATGCAGGATTGTTTCTTAGACCTTTACGGCGTATTAGTATTAGTGTGTGGACGCTATGGAGGTAAATCTTGAGAGGATGTGGGAAAAAATGTCCCTAACTGAGCAGGAAGAGGATGTTGTCGTGGTGGATGAAGAGTCCCTTGATGGTGCGCTATTCAGAAGTGGAAAGTGCCTATTGTTTAAACTGTTCACTGACAAACAGTTTAACAATGAGGCATTAAAGAGTACTATGAAGCGTCTATGGCGTCCTGGTAAGCCAATTTCCATTCGGGAAGTCAGTGCTAACCTATTTATTGCGGAGTTTGATGATCCATGGGATAAAGCACGTGTTTTCAGAGAAGGACCTTGGGCTTTTGATAAGCACTTGGTTCTCACAAACGATGTTGATGGGCTGCAACAGGTACATCAGGTCACCTTTCTCGAGGCGCTCTTCTGGGTTCGTATCCATGATCTCCCAATTATGGCTAGGAACTGGAAGATGGGTCACACATTAGGGAAGGAAGTTGGTAGGATGGCGGAGGTTGACTTGGAGAAGGATGCACTTGCATGGGGGGAGTATCTGCATATAAGAGTTAAGTTAGATGTTACTAAGCCATTGTTACGTGGTAAGAAGGTTTGTGTGGGCTCATCTAACCCCTTTTGGGTTCATTTTCTTATGAACGGTTTCCAAATTTTTGCTACGTATGTGGTACGCTTGGTCATAGTCATAAGGAATGTAATCAATGGAGGCCATCGATGGAAAGTTCTCAGTCTCTGATTTTCCATATGGTCCCTAGTTACGTACAAGGAACCTTGGTGATTATAAAGGACCTGTTTGCAGTAGGCAGATAAACCAAGGAGGAAGCAACTCTCCGATGGGTCCTGTGACAAACCAGTCTGCCGGAGAATCATTGGGTGATCGGAAAGCAACAGATTATGAGGATAACATTGGAGAGGAGGATGTTGTGGCGCAAAGTTTGGATAACGGGCAAGATTGTGATAACCGCAAGGATCCGTTACACAAGATACGTGATGAAGAGATGACTACGGGCCAAAGATTATCTAATAAGTGCTAATATGATAAGGTGGGACTTGTAACTGATGCAGATAAGATGGAGAGTAGCATGGTAACTGATCAACATCACTGTAAGATGAACGTTGTAACTGCTGCGGAAGATAAGGGACTCAATTTTGAATCTCAACAGAAGGGTATTAGTGACAATTCAATAGTGGAGGCTACTTTGGGCAATAGTTCTGGTGGGAAGGATGTTTTGAATGCAGAAGTAGAGTTGCTCTCTACCTCTAGAGGGACTAGTAAATGGAGAAGAACTTTAAGGTCTCATGTGCACCAATCTCCTTCTAAAAGTGCTTATGGGAGGTATAAGAGGCATCAGGGTTCTGAGGATGTTTTGGAGTTTGCTGGAAATCCCAAGAGACTTAAAAGTGATGCTAAATTCCATAATGGGAGTGAGGGTACCATTTCATAGGATGCGGTGGTGGCTGGAGCACAGCCCCACCGAGCTCAATGAAGATCCTTAGTTGGAATACACGAGGGCTTGGGAACCCTCGTGGTATTCGTACTCTTCCTAATCTAATCAGAAGAGAAGATCCCGATGTTTTGTTCTTGCAAGAAACAAAACTTAATGCTGAAAAAATGGAATTATGTAGAGTTAAACTTAAGTTTAATTGTTGCTTAACAGTTGATGTTGTTGGTAGAAGTGGTGGCCTTGCATTGTTATGGAAGCAAGAGGTGCCATTGTCCATTCTGAGTTACTCATCATCACATATTGATGTTGTTGTCACTAAAATGTCACGAATCTGGTACTTGACAGGTCTCTATGGTCAACCTGACACTGCAAGAAGAATGGAAACTTGGAATCTGTTACAAAGTTTGAGGAGGAATTCTGAGGAGGCTTGGCTTGTGTTTGGGGACTTCAATGAGATTTTAACAGTGCATGAGAAATGGGGGGGAAGAGATCGACCATAACAGCAAATGGTTGATTTCCAACAAATGCTTCTGGACTGTGAATTAAGGGACCTTGGTTTCTGTAATCCAAAATACACTTGGTGCAATGGAAGACAGGATGTGGCTCGAATTTAAGAGAGATTGGATAGGTTCCTTGGTAATTCCTCTTGGTGTAACCTGTTCAATCGAGCCTCAGTCACCCATGGCTCTATCTCTTACTCTGATCATCTCCCTTTATCGATTGAGCTAGAGGGTGCCCAGTTTAGAAGGGGAGGTGTTAAACCTTTTAGGTTTGAGGCAATGTGGCTTGGAGAAATGGAATGTTCTAGAATTGTAAAGAAGGAATGGCTTGCTGCAGTTTCCTCTAGTGGGAGGCAGGGTGTTATGGATTGCATTTTTAGTTGTAGCAGTAAGCTACAAAGGTGGAACAAATCAAAGTTTGGTAAGGTCCAAGTCAAGCTGAAAGAAGCAAAGCTCAAACTCTCAAAGGAACAAAGTAAGGCCCCAACAGGTTTAAATACAAGAGAGGTTGATGAAGCTTCAATTGAGCTCTAGAAATGGATAGAGAGGGAGGAGATAATGTGGAAACAAAGATCAAGAGCTTTATGGTTAGTCGAAGGGGATCAGAATACTAAATTTTTCCATGCATCTCAAAGAAAGAGGAAAAATTGCTTATCAAAACTAATGGATGCAAGTGGTTGCTGGCAGGAAGGAGAGGATTGTGATAGGTTGATTGTTAACCACTTTTCTTCTTTGTTCACTTCTGTAGGATCTCAAGACCAGGAAGTTATTCTTAATAAAATGGAGAGGAAGGTCTCTCCTAAGATGAATTCTGAACTTATTAAACCTTACACATCTGTTGAAGTTCTTCAAGCTTTGAAAGAGATGCACCCCAACAAAGCACAAGGGCCTGATGGTATGCCACCTCTCTTCTTCCAAAAATTTTGGTGTGACATTGGTACTTCCATCACTAATGTTGTTATGCATGTTTTGAATCATGGTGAAATGCCTCAAGCCTTTAACCACACTTTCATCACTCTGGTCCCTAAGAATAAGAGCCCTCAAATAGTTAATGACCTTAGACCTATTAGTTTATGTAATGTTGCATATAAACTAATTTCTAAGGCTATTGCTAATAGAATCAAGCAAGTATTACGTGTGGTCATCTCTGATACACAATCCTCATTCCTTCCTGGAAGACTGATCACAGATAATGTACTCGTGGCCTATAAAGTTTTGCATTTTTTGAAGAGAAAGAAAAAAGGAAAAAAAGGATTTATGCCTATCAAGCTTGATATGAGCAAAGCTTATGATAGAGTCGAATGGAGTTTTCTTGAATCTGTTATGAGCAAATTGGGATTCCATGAGAAGTTAATTCAGCTTGTGATGATGCGTGTGAGGACTCCTTTCTCCATTCTGATTAATGGCTCTCCTATTGGGTTTATTGTTCCTTCACGAGGTTTGAGGCAAGGTGATCCTATCTCTCCTTACCTTTTTTCTATTGTGTACTGAATGTTTGATTAGTCTTTTGAGAGAAGCTGAAAGAACGAAGTATGTTACTAGCATACAGATTTGTCGTGGAGCTCCTAAGCTAAACCATCTGCTTTTTGCAGATGATAGTTTGATTTTTTGTAATGCAACTGTGGAAACAAATGTAAGGTTGCAAGCTCTGTTAGAGCAGTATGAAGTTGCTTCAGGCCAACAGTTGAATAGAGAGAAAACAACAATGGTCTTTAGTGCCAATGTAGAATAGAATAACAAGCAAGCTATTATGAATTTGTGGTGCTCAACTCAAGTGCAGCACTATGATAAGTACCTTGGGTTGCCCCCTGTGGTGGGTAGGTCAAAATCAAGGGCATTTGAAGGAATTAAGCATAAAGTTTGGCTCAAGTTGCAAGGTTGGAAAGGGAATATGTTCTCTCAAGGGGGTAGGGAAATCCTACTTAAAGTAGTAGCTGTGGCAACTCCATCTTATGCCATGAGTTGCTTTAAGCTTCCTCCAAAGCTTTGTTCTGAAATAGAGGGTATGATGACAAGGTATTGGTGGGATCAAAAGGAGGAGAGAAAGGTACATTGGATAAGCTGGAAGAAGCTGTGTAGTTCAAAATTTGTGGGAGGTATAGGATTCAAGGAGCTAGAGGTTTTCAATATGGCCTTGTTGGCTAAACAAGCTTAGAGGTTATTGCAGGAAAATGAGAGCTTATTCCACAAGATGTATGCTGCTAGATGTTTTTCTGATGGGAACCTGTTGACAGCTTCTCCTGGAAGAAATCCCTTCTATGCTTGGAGGGGTATTTGGGAAGCAAAGAACCTGCTAGTGCAAGGTGGCAGATGGAATGTGGAAGATGGAAGTTTAATACATATTTTGAATGATGTTTGGATACCTGGATTTTGAAATTTGAGACAAGAGTTGGGAACTGAGCAGAGTAGTGAGCAACTTTGTCAATTGGACAATCAAGTTTTATCTCTTATTGATCCAAGTACTAAGTGGTGGGACATTGCTAAAGTTAGATCTATCTTCAATCCAAACATTGTGGATGCTATTATCAGATTGCATCCTAGTCATACTCTGGAGCTATAGATCATTGGATGTGGGAACATGAGAAGTTAGGATCTTTTTCTGTCAAAAGTGCTTACAGTTTTTTCAAAACTTGCTTGGAAATTGAACATGGGGAGTCCTCTAATGGGGCTTTGATGGAAAAATTCCCGACTGCTCTATGGAAGTTAAAAGTCCCCCATAAGGTTAAGGTTTTTGCTTGGAGGGCTTGTAAAGACAGTTTACCTACTAAGGCCAATCTGATTAAGAGGAAACTGGATATTGAGGGGCAATGTTGTTTTTGTCAACATCCCATTGAGGATTTGAGGCATGTGTTGCTTTTATGCCCTTCCATCCATGAGTTTTTAATGCGTAGGTTTTCTGTTTTTCAAAATGGAGGCCAAATCAGCTCTTTTCTCACTGCTACAATGGATATTCTATTCAAAGGCTCTAATGAGGAATTGGCTTATTTTTTCTTGATGGTTTGGGCTTTTTGGTTTAGAAGGAACAAGATGGTTCATGAGCACATTGTTTTACCACCTCAACAAGTTATTGGGTTTGCTATTACAAAGAAGTTGCATAGTGCTGTGGTTAGGCATCAGTTGGGGTGTCATCTTTCTAAAATCCTGGTATACAGATGGTCACCACCTCCATAAGACTCTCTTAAGCTAAATATTGATGGGGCTCTTTTCTTTGATTTAAACAAAGCTGGTATGGGTGCTGTTCTAAGGAACCATATGGGGGAAGTTCTTATGGCAGCTAGTTGAGTGGAAACAGTTTTTCTGGAACCAGAACAAGTTGAAGATGTGGCATTATTGAGAGGACTTCAATTGTGCATGAGTTTGGGTATCTCTAAGCTGATTATCGAAAGTGATTGTTTGTTCCTAGTAGAAAAGGTTAAAAGATCATCGGGGTCCAATGCAGCTATACGATCTGTGGTAGCAGATTTAAAAGGTTTGATGCAAACTTTTCCTCAGTGCAGTATTCAGCATAGCAACAGATTCAAAAATGAGGCTGCCCATTGTCTTGCAAGACATGCCTGGTCCATAGAAAATATGTTTATTTGGTGGAATAGTATACCTACTATCATTAATAACTTAATTTTCATTGATCAACAATATTGTAACCTATCCCACAGTGATATGCCAATATGAAATGAAGAGTTTTTCTATCAAAAAATAAAAAATAAAATAAGTTCTAAAAGAAGGGCACCCAAAGGACCAAAGGCAAAGTGGTTCTCTCGGACCCAAAAATGCAGAGGTTTCTCTCTCTCCAGGTTGCCTCAAACCTCCCCAAGAAACTCTCTAACACCTCCACTTCCTCTTCACTTCTCCATGCTCGCCGTTTCCTACCCTTCTATTCCGCTATCAAACCGAATAACCCAGCCCAAAACCAACTTCTCTGCTCTTTTCACCCATTTCACCACCAGTCTCATTCGCGACATATTTTTTCAGGGAAATCTATTTATGGGTTCCTCTCAAAGCCAGCGATTGCAAAGCAGTTCTTGTTGGACTCCACAAATAATTTCTTGAGGGCCTCAAGCAAGAGTGTTGCAGATTGTAGAGTTCGGTTTGTTGGAGCTCAATTTCATAGGCAGAGCTTTAGGTTCAACCCGAGTTTTGATTCTCATAGGCGTGGCTGGTAATGTGTTTGCTTTGTGCTTAAGAGTCTGTTTGCTTAGACATTATAAGAAAAAGGAAGAACATTTGGAATTTCTTTTGTGGAATCTTATTTTGTTCTCTCTGCATCCAAGCATTTTCTATAATGTTTATCTGTCCGGGAAAAAGCACACAATGTAGTCATTATGTGAACCGGAAATTGAGGCTTTTTAGATTTCTCAAATTTAGCGCGAACTTTTTAACCCGAAAAAACTTGTGTAATATTCCTGAGAACAATATACAGAGCCATTTTTTTCGCTTCTGGGTTTATGGTTGATTTTATTTGTAAAAGTAAAGGCTGTATACCAAGGCCGGAGAAGGACAGTACGTGTCAGATAGGGGTGTAAATGCACAATTTCCATTATGGTTAAACACTCCATTGATCTTTCTGTTTGTACCAAAAGCACCTGTCTTCTAAACCTAAACTTCATTTCTCTTCAGTTTCTGATCTTAATATTTTGAATTTAAGATTTAAATTTTATTTTCGGTAATTTAGTTTGAAAATGTAAATCTGTCGTGCTATTTTTTAATATAAGGGTCGTGCAACTGTGCCGCTCGTGCTATTTTTCTGATCTGAATACCCTTCGTGTTTATAAATAGAATTTGACTTACTGTAAAAAATTCATAGGATCTCTAGTATTTCTTGTAATAATTTTACAAGTTATTTCTACTTTAAAAGCCCCTGTTTGGATTGGAAATTCACCTCAACTCATCTCATCTCATCATTACAACTTTCTCAAAATTCCACACAAAATATAATAAACAATTTAACTTTTTCAAATTTCAAAACAATAATAATATTAAAAAATAATATTGTAACCATATTTTATTCTACTATTCACAAACATCTCAACTCATCTTTGAATCTAAATCAGGAAAATCCATTTTTATTTATAGATTACCAGTTTGTGTGTTAACTTCATAAAAAATGGATGGGTTTCACTATTGTAATCCATTGTTAGAATGGGACCCTTCTGCTCTTATATACTTTGCAATTTAAAACTGTTGTTAAGTTCTTCCATGTCAGCAAGTTCTCTCCTGTTGTCAGGAGATCATGGTTTCAAGGATTCACTGTTGATGGTGTGGTTTATGGCTTGATTATGGCTAATGTAGCTGTTTTTATGTTATGGCGTGTCGCAGATCCTCAATTTATGAGGAAAAACTTTATGGTGAGTCATTTTTAAACTATATGCTGCTTAATCCTTTTTTTGATAGTTAAACAAAAATTTTATTGTTAATAAAGAATTGGCATAGCCCAAGTAGATGGGATGAATATAAGAACCACACCTAGTTAAGAAGGATAAGTAGATGAAAGGAAGTCATGAAAGCTTAGTCTATTGAAATCTATAGCTAGCACCCAAAGGAACAAAATATTGAAAAAGAGGCATTTTTGTTCACTAAGGAAGCTGTCCCAGCAAACAATGGCTTTTAGTGATGCCTTACTCCTGATACTTTTCCAAGGAAAGGGAGAATTCACTTGAGAAGTGAGGACCTTGTAAAATGAGCTTTAAGTGAATTTCCCTTTCTTGGAAGCACTCCAAAGCATTTTATTTCTGCTTCCAGCTCCAAGATCAATAGAGGATCATAAGGTGAAGAAATCGGTGAAGGCCCCTATCTCCCAAATTGAAATCTGCTTTGAACAAACTTACATCCCACTGAAGAGAGCCATAGAAAACTTCAAATGAATCAGCCACTGAAGCCTCCTCACGAGAAATCCCATGGACTATTGGGAAAGCATTCTTGAGGACCCTGTCCCTACACCATAAATCATGCCAGAGCTTGATCCTGGAACCATCACCCATCTCCACTTTAGGGTGTTTAGTGAACAGACCCATCATTTTCTGATATATTTCCACAGACCCACGCTATAGGTCCATTTACCTCTTTCGTGCACCCTCCCCCCCAAAAACTAAGTCAATTACCTCCTTCCACAAAGCATCCCTCTCCTATCGGTAACACTACAATGACTTTCCTAGTAGGTCTTGATTGAATCTAAGTTTTGAACTCCCAATATTCCCCTGGAAATCAGAGAGCATACCTCATCCCAATTAATAAGGTGAAACTTGAACTAATCCCAATTCCTTCCCATGAGAATTGAGAAATCACGTTGGAGCTTCTACATGCGATTAGCTGCACTAGAGGGAAAAGGGAACAATGATAAGAAATATGTAGGTAAATGGAAAATAATGCTCTTAATTAAGGTGGTCCTAAAAATACATCATCTTTCAACTAGCCAACATGTGCTCCATCTTTTCAGTCAGACCTTTGCAAATGAACTTAGCCTCAAAGGAGGCTCCTGAAGGGAGACCAACTTAATTCATTAGGCAGAGTTGATACCTTGCAACCCAATATGCTAGCCAAACCCCCAATGAAAGGAAGATTTCACACTGGAACTAATTCTGACAGGGCTAAGTTCACTTTTATACCAGAATCAGTTTCAAAGCATAAGAGAATAGCCCTTGGAGAGTTAATGGCCACAGAATATTAAAGTGTCATCTGCAAGCAACAAATGATAAATGCTGAGATATCCTACTGAAAATCTAGATAGGAAACCACCCTCCACCTGAACTGACAACATTCTACTAAAAGCTTCCATGAAAATTACAAAAAGTAAAGGAGACAGTGGTTTGCCTTGTCTAAGTCACAAGGACCACTGAAGAAACCACCAGGAGTACCATTCAGCAACACAGAGAATTGAACCGTGGAGATATACTGCATTGTCCAAGAATGCCACTTCTCCCCAAAACCACACCTCCCAGCAAATAATATAGAAAGTCCCAGTCAACTATGCAGGCATAAGTCTTCTATTCAGGCATTCAAAGCAATCCTATATCTCTAGACTTAAGTCTTCTATTCAGGCATTCATCTGCAATAAGCACCGAGTCTGGAGTTTATTTCCCTCTAATAAACATGCCATAATGTAGATTATGTTTTCCATACTTCAACTTGATTGGGCACTCTGTTTCTAGATTGGTTTGTGTCAGAAGCAAGCTAAGTCTTAGGATACAGCTCAAGCGGTGTCAAGAAAACTTTAAATAATATAACAAGCATGTGCTTCTGTGAGGGAAAAATGGCTTTTTCTTTAAAGAGGGGATAAATAAAGTTGGCTATAATCACATAAGACTTTGGAACAAAGGATAGACATGTTGACAATGGCCATCTTCCATTCTTCCAATTGGATTCAATTTAATATGATATCTTCCTAAACTCATGACTTATTGATGTTCTCTGAACAGATCTCACTGGATAATATTACAAGTGGACGACTGCATGTGTTGATAACTTCTGCATTCAGTCATATTGATGTCGGGCATATTGTTTCCAACATGATCGGATTATACTTCTTTGGAATGAATGTAAGGGTTCTGTACTTCTGTGTCTGTTGTTTTATACTTGTGTCTGACAATTTGCAAACATCACATTTTAATCCATTTTTTAATATAATTGAAACAAATATACAATTTTTTAAATAAATAAATAATATTTAATTTTTTAATATGAACGAAAGATTCAGATTTTTCAGATTTTCTTAACAGCTTCTAGTTTGGGGATGTATGGGAATTACTAGAAATTGGATTTTTATGTGATGAAGGTATTGATAATTGTGTCTCTCTATTTTTTTTTTTTTTGTTGCGTAAGTCTACCAGATTACTACAGTCTACACACCTTGTCAAGCTGTTAGGTTTGTTAACCATATCATCCTAACTCTAGCCTTACTAATTAGGAGGGTGAGAGAGAAGCTTAGATTTTGTTTTCTGATGAACAAAGGGAGTTTTATCAAAGAACAGAGAACACATTTCGCAAGAGCCTTTAAGCCTTATAGAAGGAGGATACATAAAAACTAAACACGAACCCCTATGGTTAAGATTTTAAAACCACGAAAAAAGATGTTGACATTTGGTCATCTGATGGAAATAGTCAGCTGTGTTTCTATTAGTTGAGTCGGGATTCTAAAATTTCTATAAATGATATGTGCTACCAATTTTTTTATTGAGTTTCCATGTAGAACCCAATTGACTGATTTTGTTAACTTGGATTATCTAATTTTCCTTGTAGGCAATGGAGAAAACCTAGACAGATAATCACTGCCATATGATATGTAGGAAATTTGTAGGTTTTATTTAACTTTCCAGTGTGCACTCTTTTTGGTCAGTATTTGCTGAGGGATAAAGACACCATTTTAATCTTAAGAAACGAATTAGTTCTCTTTCCTGTTTGTTTTGCTTGTAAAATTTGGAGTTTGTAAAATTTCATATTTCTGTCAATTAATTTTGAGTTTGTACATTTCATATATGGCTGTTCTGCTAATTTCTCACATTGGCAGATTGGAAGAGCTTTCGGACCTGAATTTTTGCTTAAGTTGTATCTTGCCGGGGCTCTTGGTGGTTCAATATTTTTCTTGGCGCACAAAGCCTTTATTGCCTCATCATCAAAGGTACAAATGCCTGGGGAGAGTGACTTAACTAGTATGAGCTGCGATAAAAAGTATGAGTCAACATACTTCTCTCTGAGCACTATTAATCAAATTTTATTTGATGAATCTTTTGCATTGATGCTAATATATTTTGCCTTGAGAAATATTTGTTATAAGGACCTTTAGAAATAAATTTTGCAAATAATTAGTCCAATGGAATCTTTTCTGGTGTGTCTCTCATGCATTATGCCGTTTTGCAGGGCCTAACTAATTTCTGGTTCTTATCAGAAAGAAGAAAGGAGAAAATAAATTTGTTCTATGGATGACTACCAAGCCTATTGAAACTTCAGTCTTTAAAGAAAATGTGTCAATTATTTTTTTTTTATAAGTAAGAAAAATTTATTAATCCTCATAATTAGGCAAAGTCCAAGTACACATGTAGTATACAAGAGAAATATACCTAATTACAGCCTAATGGCAAACAAAGAAGCGTACAAGTCATTAAAATTAGCCCCCTCTTAATACAATTGTCTTAGCCCAAAGTAACAAAGATTGATAAAAGAAAGCTCTAATACCCCCTAAAGAACGTTCTCTATTTTCAAAGCGTCGTCCATTCCTCTCGTTACATATACACCACATAAGACACACAGGCACCATCTTCCAAACCTCCACTACTTGACGATTTCCCCGTACTCCACTCCAACAAGCCAAGAGTTCCACCACCCTCTTAGGCATCACCCACGCAATGTCCAGCCTTTAAATATATCATCCCAAAGAGCCTTCGCCACTTCACAATGGAGAACAAGATGGTCTGTTGATTCTCCATTTCTTTTGCACATAAAGCACCAATCCATTATGATAATACCGCGCTTCCTCAGCTTGTCTATGGTCAGAATTTTTCCATGAGAGGCCAACCAACCAAAAAAAGCAACTTTTAGAGGCACTTTGCTTTTCCAAATATGCTTCCAAGGGAAAACAGTAGAAGATTGAGAACTCAAAGCATTATAAAAGAATCTTGCTGAGAAGTTCTTGTTCCCAGGATGAATCCACAACAGTTTGTCCTCTACACCATGCTCGAAAATCAATGCGTACAGGGTGCTGTATAAGTTAGAAATATCTCCCACTTCCCAATCTGGGACTGCTCTTATAAATGGCACGTTCCACTGCAGCAGGCCATTTGAAGTGTCCATAAGATTAAGGGAAAGCCTCCTTAAGAGCAACCTTACTGCACCAGACATCAAACCAAAATCTGTCCCTAGTGCCTCGACCCACCGTAAATCTGAAATTACAAAAGAAATCCTCCCAGCCCTTCCTAATAACTTGGAAAGATATATCATGCACTATATTATTGTAATCGTGACCATTGTAACTCTATCTTGCTGTCTTTTTGCTGCAGGGCCAACATCTGTGGAATCTGGACCCATCGAAGACACCAGGATTGGTATGCTTTTGGCAACCTTTTTCATAGTGAGAGCCTCATATCTTCTAATCAAAAAAGGCAACTAAATGAATGTGTATGCCTTCTCATGATTTGTCAATTATACATGAATAAAATTGAATCTTGTTGGAAATGATGTCTACTGATATCTTAAACCAATACTTGGTTCACTTTGTTTTACAAGACAGTGCCAGTTGGAATGAAACTTTGCAAATTTGCCTTAAAACTTGGATTTCCTCTTCTTAAGACATTTGATTTTATCCATTTCTTTTTTTCATTAACTATAGTGCACATCACACCAGATTGATCTTACGTCCATTGTGTTTATACAGTCCCTTGTTATTTTTCCGATACGGTACAGTTTTTCCCAATAGATTTTTAAGGGCAAGGAACCTAATCCCTTATTTACATTCAGGCCAAAGCAAATCATTTCTTTGTTACTTAAACTATATGAGTTGTTTTATGATATAAACCAATGCATGGAAGTCATGAAAATTAATTGCGTTGTATAGGTATATACCTACTCTTCATTATATCATGGTTTACATTTGTTTTCTTGAGAAAACTTGTTTCAAAGCTCTGATTTTCTAGAAAATGGTGGAGGATTGCAGGACACTTCCTGAATTTCGTGGAGCATTTGCTGAAACATGAAACTTGTTTGACTATTGAGTTTATTTGTGTTGTCTAGGGGGCAAGTGGGGCTGTGAATGCTATCATGCTGCTTGATATATTCCTCTTTCCAAAATCTACGCTCTATTTTGAATTTATTATCCCAGTCCCTGCCATCTTACTGGTAAGCTCACCTTTAGCCTCTATCGATTTGATTGTGCGAGACAAATACTTAAAATCCTCATAATACACCTTTTGTTAATTGTCATTGCAGGGTATCTTCCTAATAGGAAAAGATATCTTGAGGATAATAGAGGTATGCTCGATTTCTTCTATGACCAGCCATTTTCCTTAACAAAGTTTCATGATTATATGGGGGTACAACATAACAAAGTGACTCCAGTTATCTTTTGTACTGCTTAATCTGCACAGATGCTATTCCTATTTTTTTTGTTTTTCTGTTGGCTGTGAGATTCAATATATGCAAGGGATGTCAAATATGAATTTTCCCATTGAATCATCTCGTCTTCCATATTCTTGTCTGACCGCTAACTGACCTTATCTATTGTGAATTTTCAATGCCCTTTCTTAATTCTCTAAATGAGACAACCCTGCCCATATATGGAACTGCATGATAAGTTGATAACCTCAGCCAAATTGTCCTGATAAGCACCAGGTGCTATTGATTTATAATCTCAATTGATCAATCTTTAAGTGCCCCTGCTGTAGGAGCAGACCAATGAATCATTGAAGATATGGGTTTATATTATTGTTTTTGTTGTACTGTTGCAGGGAGACAGCCATATATCAGGAGCAGCACACTTGGGGGGTGCTGCAGTTGCGGCTATAACCTGGGCTCGAATTCGGAAAGGACGTTTCTAAATCATACCTGAGTTTGAAAAAGATTTTTCTAAATCATACCACAATTCTATAAACTCCTTTCTCTAGTGCCATTATCGTCGGTTTTCCTTTTCTTGTGTTTAAACCTCCCTATGATTACTTGTAATGTGATAGGCTAGAAACGGTGGAAACGTGACTGCTTCTTAGGCCAGTGAGGTTTAGAGTTGGTGCATGTTAGGAAATGCATCCATTTTTCCTTCTTACTCCGAAGGAAATTTCATGAAAATGGCATGTTTAGCAGCAGTACTACCAGGCTTGTGTGTTTCTTTTTTCTTTTCTTTTTAGTTTTTTCCCATTAATTTCATGAAAATAGCATGTTTAGCTGGGTGTAGAATGATTCATTGACCAGGCTGGTATTACTATCAGCGGTACAAGTACATTATATTCTCCACCCCTATTTGACCACGGGGGTGGAGGTAGATTGTAATATCCCTAACTGGAGAATGCAATCAAGCGCGCGCGCACAGATGAAATCCCAAAAAATAAAAAAAAAGAAAAGAAAACGAAGAAAAATATAGAGATCGAGCTATTTTTGGCAAAACAACATTTCTCCCTTTTCCTTCTTTTTCTTCAATTTTCTCGCAAACCAAACACTCCACTTGTAACTCAAGGCATGTTATGACTCTAGCTATATGTAATGGATGACAATGGAATGTAATGTAGTAATGATAGTGAAAAAGGAGTAAGAACAGAATGATAGTAAAAATGGAAATACTGATTGCTTGAAATGCTACGGGATCTTCGAGGGTCCCTAAACTTCCAATAGTACGTTCATAAAATACTTTTTAGATAAAACAAAATAGCATCTCTCCTTCCATCCTTATAGTCATGGATGTCAGAGAGTACAGACAATTCATAACTATTTTTATTCTATTCTTTCTTCAGGCAGTAGGTGTGTGCGTAACGGAATCAACAAGTCAGCAGCAGCTCTACTTAACCAGACGACGCCGTATTGCTCTTCCCTCAAAACTCAACACTTAATTAAACTCTAAAAACGCAACCTTCCTTCCTTCGGAAACGACACCGTAATTCCCTGGTCACACGACATCATATCAGCTTCCCCATTTACTTCACTTGTAACACACGAACTCAACACTTCTCTTTCTCTCGCATGATGTTCTGCTGACTGAAACCCTTCTTCCACAGACTGCTCAAATTATCTCCTTCTACCATCCCCTTTCGATCTGAGCTTCTAACAATCCCCTTCGCTTAAAGAACCTTGCCCACAAGGTGCGGGTAACGTTCTTGCAGTTTCCAGAGTAGTTCCCATGTACTGTCTTCGGGAGGAGCCCCAACCCACTTAATCAGTACCTCTGTTACGGCACGGCCCCCTAGCCTCTTTAAGCATCGATCCACCACCTTCTCTGGTTCTGGTGAGATTTCCCCTTCCTTGTCCGTGGGTGGCAGTGTTGGAAAGAGCTGAATCTGAGATCCCAGTTTCTTCTACAGACAAGAAATATGGAATACCGGGTGTGTGTGTGACGATGCTGGAAGCTCTAAGCGATAAGCGACGGTTCCAAGCTTTTGAAGAATCTTAAATGGTCTGAAGAACCTGGGATACAGTTTTAGATTCCGACGTCTCAACACGGAATTCTGTCGATAGGGCTGCAAACGTAAGTACACCCACTCTCCAATCTCGAAACTTCTCTTGGTTCTCCTTTGATCTGCAAAAAATTTCATAGGGTTTTGAGCCCACGCGAGATTTTCCTTTAACAGCTCTTTGATCTGTTCTCTTGTTTTCAGGAATTGATCCACTGCCTCTATAGCTGAAGTACCTGGTATATATGACAATAGACGAGGGGGAGGATACCCATACAGCGCTTCGAAAGGTGAGATTTTTGTTGAAGTATGATAAGAGCTGTTGTAACTATATTCTGCCAAGGGAAGCCACTTACTCCATTGTCTCTGTTTAGTGCCTGTGTAACAACGTAAATAAGTTTCTAGACACTTATTAAGAGCCTCAGTTTTTCCATCCGACTGAGGATGATAGGCTGAGCTAAAACTAAGTGTAGATCCTTGTAATTCAAATAAACCCTTCCAAAATGAGCTTAAAAATACTATGTCACGGTCAGAAACTATCGATTTAGGAAGTCCGTGCAGCTTGAAAACCTGGTCCATGAATATCTGCGCAACTCCTTGAGCAGTGTAAGGGTGAGATAAAGCAAGAAAATGGCCATACTTAGTGTATCGATCCACTACCACCAATATGACACTAACTCCATTCGATAAAGGCAAACCTTCGATAAAATATAAGGAAATATCAGACCAAGCTTGGTTGGGAATAGGTAAGGGTTGTAATAAACTGGGTGAGGCCACTGTTTCACTCTTGTTCACTTGACAAACGTCACACTCCCTTATTTTCCTTTTGATGTCATTTTTCATTCCCTTCCAAAAAAAATCTCGCTTAGCCCGTTGATAGGATTTTAAAAAACCTGTGTGACCAGCTTGTGGATCCACATGTAGATAATCCAGCACCTTGTTTTTAAAATTGGAATCTGGAACTAACACAATTCTACCCTTCTTAAGAATAATCCCTTGTTGGACAGTATATCCTTGAGGAACAGAAATATTGTACTACAGTTTATCTAACAAATCAGCCATCTCAGCTGAAGCCTTATAACTATTTTTTAATTCTTCAATCCATTCCACTGTAGGAAAAGTTATCAAGGCTAAGCAACCATCTCCCTCTTCATTTCCTTCCATTTTCCTTGAAAGGGCATCGGCTACCTTATTGTCTTTTCCCTTTTTGTACTCGATACAGAAGTCAAACCCCATGAGCTTCGTGATCCACTTCTGTTGTGCAACTGTACCCACCTTCTGTTCCAACAAGAACTTCAAAGCCTATTGGTCAGTCTTAACAACAAAAGATTGACCCAATAAGTAAGGTCTCCAACGCTGTACTGCTGTAACTAAGGCAAACAATTCTTTTTCGTAAGTGGACGACAGCAGTGCCTTCCCTTTTAAAGCCTTACTCATATAAGCTAAGGGTCTACCTTCTTGCATTAAAACTACCCCAATGCCTTTCCCACTAGCATCACACTCAATCACAAAATATTTACTGAAATCCGGTAGTTTAAGAACCGGGGGTTGTGAGACAGCTTGTTTCAAAGCTGCAAATGCCCTGCTGGCCTCCAAGTTCCAAGAAAAAGAGTTTTTCTTCAACAAGGAGGTAAAGTCCATAATTTCGAATGAATTTCCTGTAATAACCCGTGAGTCCTAGGAATCCTCGTAAGGCCTTCATGTTCTTAGGCTTAGGCCATTCTAGCATGGCCTTAATCTTGGAAAAATCTGCCATAACCCCTTCCGAATTAATGATATGGCCTAAATAATCAACTTTAGCCACTCCAAACCGACACTTGGATTTTTTTGCATACAAATTGTGCTGTTTCAGCATCTTCAACACCTCTCTCAAATGGTTCACATGCTCTTCTCTCGATTTACTATATACCAAGATATCGTCAAGGAATACAAGTACGAATTTCCTCAAAAAAGGTTTGAATATATCGTTCATTAACCCTTGAAATGTGGCTGGAGCGTTAGTAAGACCAAAAGGCATCACTAAAAACTCGTAATGTCCGTCATGGGTCCGAAAGGCTGTTTCAAGGATGTCACTAGGCACTACCCTCACTTGGTGATAACCCGATCGCAAATCCAGCTTAGAAAAAATCACCGCCCCAAAGAGCTCATCTAATAATTCATCTATAACTGGAATGGGAAACTTTACCTTTACTGTCTCCCTATTAAGTGCCCTATAATCCACACAAAGTCGCCAACTGCCATCGGCTTTACGAACCAGCAAAACAGGGGAGGAAAAGGGGCTAGAACTTGGTCTAATCACTCCCGATTTTAACAATTCAGCCACAATATTTTCAATTTCTGTTTTCTGGTAGTATGGGTATCGGTAGGGTCTATTTGTGATAGGTTGGGTGCCTTCCTTGAGAATTATACGATGGTCATGGTTACGAGGTGGTGGTAGCCCTTGGGGTTTATTAAAAACCTCACTAAAACCCTCCAACAGCTCTGAAAACTGTTCATCCATCTTCCCACAGTCGGGTTCCTCACCTTTATCACACATAATTTGTAAGAGAATTCCCTTCCCTTTTGGCTATAGTTGCTTTTAATGTCTTCTCACTATCCTCCACCACGGAAGGGCTCAATTTCAGCCCCTTAAATTCTATGGTCTTCCCCTTCCACATAAAACTCATAAGCAACTTGGAAAAATCCCACATGATAGGGCCCAAGGTTTCTAACCATTGAACCCCTAAAACAATATCACAACCAGCTAGCTCTAATAAATGTAGAGGAAATTGTAGTAAGTTACCTTGCACTTTCAATTGCACGGTTCGACACAACCCTTCACTGTTTAGGCCTTGACCATTTGCTACCCTCACCTTTAAATTTACTAAATAATCCACTGGTAGCTGCAATTTTGAGGCCAGTGCAGTATCTATAAAGTTGTGTGAGCTGCCCGAGTCTAGTAGAATCACCACTTGCTCTCCTTTAATACTTCCCACCAACCTCATAGTGCGCACTGTCGGGGTTCCAGCTATGGCAGCCAAGGAAATCTCCAGTTCATCCTTGCTGCTGGACAGGATCTGTATGTGCTTATTTTCTTCCTCTTTCTCACTAGCTTCCTTCTCCTCTTCATCTACTACTTCTTCATCCACTTGCAAAAAATAAATTCTGGGGTTCTTGCAAGTGTGTGCTAGATTCCATTTCTCATCACAATGATAGCACAACCATTTTCGTCGTTTCTCATCCATGTGCATGGAGGTTACAGGTTTAGTAAAACCCCCTGGTTTCTTCCATTTGTTGTAATTATCCTTGGAGTAAGGATTTCCTTCTATTGGTGTAGCAATCTTTTCCACCATTGGTTTATTGAATTTCTTTGTACTGGTATGGTATTCTTCTTGCATTTTTGCTAATCCATAGGCTCCATTTAAGTTCATAGGATTCAACATGCGGATGGGGATGCGAATCTCGTCCTTCAAGCCACTGAGGAAACAACTCAACTTATGTAAATCCGATAGGCCCCTCAAACGATTGGATAATGTTTCAAACTCTGCCATATATCCCGCCACTAAGCTGGTCTATTTGAGTCTCATTAATGCCTCCATGGGGTCGTCATATGCTGTTGGCCCGAAACGAAGGAGTAATGATCTGCAAAAAGTGTCCCAATTAAGGCAGAATCCTCCCTCTGCAGCATTTTGGAACCATACGAGGGCATCGCCTTCCATGTGGTATGAGGCCATCAATAGCCTCTGTGCTAGTGGCATTTGGTGAAACTCGAAGTAATGGTTGACTTTAAAAAGCCATGCAGCTGGATTAACTCCTTGAAAATGAGGAAAATCAAGTTTGACTCCCCTGAGGTTGAACTTTCGTGGATCTGGATTTTCCACTTCCAGAGGCATTTCTGGGTTGATTGGGGGAGGGGTGGATTGTGTGGCTGTGCAAAAAGGGTACGTGACATATCCTTAATTTCCTGGACATCATTCTTCACTGTACTAACATCTGTTTTCAATTCCAGGATTTCATTTTGCTGAGTCTCCAACTGATTCTGCAAGACTTCATATTGGTGTTTGGATCTTGTGTTTTCGGCCATGGTGATGTTTTCTGGGTTGAATATTGGATGCTGGTTGTTTGTGTGGTGTTTTCTGGGTTTGGGATTGAATGATGTATTCTGGTAGGACTTGTTTGGGTAGGAATGGGTAGGATCGACGGCACTTGATACCAATTGTTATGACTCTAGCTATATGTAATGGATGACAATGGAATGTAATGTAGTAATGATAGTGAAAAAGGAGTAAGAACAGAATGATAGTAAAAATGGAAATACTGATTGCTTGAAATGCTATGGGATCTTCAAGGGTCCCTAAACCTCCAATAGTACGTTCATACAATGCTTTTTAGATAAAACAAAATAGCACCCCTCCTTCCATCCTTATAGTCATGGATGTTAGAGAGTACAGACAATTCATAACTGTTTTTATTCTATTCTTTCTTCAGGCAGCAGGTGTGTGCGTAACGGAATCAACAAGTCAGCAGCAGCTCTACTTAACCAGACGACGCTGTATTGCTCTTCCCTCAAAACTCAACACTTAATTAAACTCTAAAAATGCAACCTTCCTTCCTTCGAAAATGACACCGTAATTCCCTGGTCACACGACATCGTATCAGCTTCCCCATTTACTTCACTTGTAACACACGAACTCAACACTTATCTTTCTCTCGCATGATGTTCTGCCGACTGAAACCCTTCTTCCACAGATTGCTCAAATCGTCTCCTTCCACCATCCCCTTTCGATCTGAGCTTCTAACAAGGCACTACATCAAGTCTTGGAGGAGTCGAGCAATGTGAGCTTTTGGCCTAGCCACTCTATTCCTCCATTTTTATTTCCTTCGTTTTCCTGGTAAAGAATAAGTGTCGAAAAACATATAACAATTCCTAGAAAGCATAATGTGCTTGTGTGTGAAAATGTAAAACAAACTTTGGTATTAAGGTTAAGATAGTTTCAGCCATGGAGCGAAGGTGTTCAAATGTGAAGGAGTTTTAACATTTAAAAATGGATCAAGGATAAGGGATTGGATGGAAATGCACCAAAGATTCATCTTTGGCTTGTGTGGGTTTCCGCTATAGGGTATATTGAAGATCTATGCATAAAACATAAGGAGTTTTATGGCTTGTGTGTGGGTTTCGGCTATAGGGTATATTGAAGATCTATGCATGCATAAAACATGAAGGAGTTTTATGTCTATGCTTGAACCTAGTCGTATAAATAGGAATTATACATAGACTTCTTCTCTTTGAAGAAGGAAAAAGTCGTTCTTCAACTTCCATTGTATTGAAAGATGGTTGACACCATGAGAGATTGTACAATCTTCGAGCATAGTAGATTTTTCCCTAGACTCTCTATGGATGTAAGTTTTTATGTCGATTATGTAAATATGTCTCTCTTATTTATTTTTCATGTACTTTATTTATTCTTTATTTTTATGGATGAACATTTGAACACTGAATCAACGCTTATGCCATCATTGTGGACCATTCAATCAAACCGTCAAACTTTGATTCCTCTAAAAAAATGCATCAACAATAGTTACATTATTTGCAACTTCCTTGTTCATAAAAAGTTAGATTCTTTCATTTCAAGGGATAACTTGTATCTATGTGCTATGTGCTTTTAAATTTACGTGAAGTTTGCCTTCGATATCCTCATGCCATGTGTTAAGGACATGTTTCACCGCTATGCACTCCCTTTCTTCTACAACCAAAGAGCGAGATGGCTTGGGGGGTTGAACAAGGCCCCTCCGATGCTTATGTCAGTAACAATATGAATCTTCTTAGAGTCAATTATTCTAGAGACTTTTATTAGCGTACCTGGATTATTTAAATAGAGGACTTGCCTTCTTAGGATCACCTAGACTAACTATCTTGCCCACTATTTGAAATTTGAATCTCGGAACCTTTGGGTTATCCACTCATTTTGAATGAGTGAATATCCTAATTGCCTCATAATAAGTAGGTGGGCGTTCCTGTCTTTAATAAACTAGCCTAAGGCCTAAGGAGTTTGAGCCTTGAGTGGCAGAATTTTTTGCACCCCCATGACCTAGGCCTAGGGTGGTACCCCGCGAACCCTTATGGTGGTATTAAAGTCCTTTCACCATGCCAATCCCACAAGCCACTTATCCATGTTCTTTCAATCACGATGGGACACAAAGTCATAATAGAAAAGAAAAACTTGCATTAGATCTAGGGATAATGTAACACTAGGGCCAGCCAAGTCTATTAAATATTTTTGGGCTTATGTATAAAAAAACTCATTTGAATTTTAACGAGTAATTTCAAAGTAACTTATGGGTCAAAACTTTATTTTAACAGAGTATGAATTTCAATGGGCTCAATGATTGGACAAAGGCCCAAATAAAAATTCACGAACCAAGGGATCGGAATAATTAGAACTTGGCCCAAGAAAATTTTTTTAAACATAGAAGATATTGTTGGACGAGAGATTTATTTTGGACACGAGGATTATGGCTCAATTTATTTATCAAGTTCAAGCTCATTAAAGTGTCCAATTTCAGGCACGCTAAAGTTAAAATTTCAGAGTCCCCTTTGTGATAACATTTCTTAAACTACTGTCTTATATATATTTAAACCCATGGACGTAAATCACACCGCATCTTCTACCTACATTTCTTTCAAGTAGACGAGTCCACCACAATACTCAGCATGCACGGCATGCTAATTGCCATGCACGTCCTTACGTATTCTAGAAACAACGACGAAGCAAACTTTCCACTGCCTGGCTTGATTGTTCTTTCGATGAAACAAATCTTTCATGACTACCACCTTAATTTTTTTTTCTCTATCCCTCACATTTACGACAACTATATATACAACACGTTTACGTTAGACTATACGGGTGTTCCTTCCTATAACTATGGTTGCCACCGCTAGATTTTTTCGGTGAAACAATTTCTTCATGTTGTTAACCAGCTAGCACCCGAGGCCAAACAAAATAAATTTGCACTGAACGCCATCCTCCGCACCGTAGCATCACCAACATCATGCACATTCATCCTTCCTCACCTAGCACCTCCATAAGCCAACCACCATGGCCTACTGTCCAGCAGCCACTTCTCCTAGCGTCAACCATGAGACCACCATGAACGACCCACACTGTCCCAGCTCCACCACAGCTCAGTTTCTATTCACTCGGAGACAATAGTAAACTTCTCCACACATGACATCTAGCAACGGAGACCCACGTTAACTCAGGAGAAACTAGCGTGCCGAGGTCTTCCACTCACGGCAGAAGCCACCAACACCACCACCCCTCCCCCATCTCATGGAAACCCAGCTAGTTGTTCCCTGTTTTAGCTCCCGAAAATAGAGCAACAACAGCTCAGTGCCCATCTCATTCGGACCCATCACACAGCGCCAGCCCCACCCCGTCGTCACCACACTGCACAGAAACTGTTGCCCGGCACCTCACGCCACCCCAAACCGCCGCTCTTGCTTGGTAAGCTCATGTCGTGCTTGTTAGACAAGATATACATCACGTAACAGACTCTGAGGAGTCTAGAGCAGTTCCGAAAGTATTGCAGAAAGTTTAGGAGAAATAGCTGTTATTTTATCTAGTTGATGCTTATCTAGTTGTTGTAACATTTAAAACTTTGTATTTCAAATGCTTTATCTTATCTGTATATTCTCATCTATTGTTATAAATACAAAGACATACGTAGAGCTAAATTCAATTGAATCAGCCATCTCAATTCTTCTAGCTTGGTATCAGAGCCCCTCTAGCTCATCCCACTCGTTCCTCTATGGCCTCTTCAAGTACTTCCTCCCCTACTTTTGTTATTCCTAATATCACCTCATTGGTATCTGTCATACTCGATGAAACCAATTACCTCAATTGGACTACTCAGTTCATTCCCGTATTGCGTAGCCATGATCTCCTGAGCATTGTTGATGGCTCAGAACCTTGTCCTTCTCAATTTCTTGTTGATGATACTGGGAAAACAACATTTGATCTAAATCCTACCTATTTACTATGGCAGAAAAAGGATCAATTTATTTTGGCATGGTTGAATGCTACATTAGCTGAGAAGGTCTTGTTTACAGTTTATGGACTGACCACCTCTCGACAAGTTTGGACCACCTTGGCAAATAGATTTGCCCCTCACTCTCGTTCTCGAATCTCACATCTCAAGAGACAACTTCAAACTCTGAACCAAGGGTCTTGAAGTTGCTCTGACTACTTATTAACAGCTAAATGCTACTCTGATCAGCTTGCAGTAGTTGGTAAACATGTAGATGAGGAGGATCTGATCTCCTATATAGTGGGAGGCCTCAATCCCTATTAGCACCCATTCATTACTTCATTGAACTTTGCAATACGTAACATTGCTATAAGGTTTGATGATTTTCAAGCTGAGTTACTTAATTATGAGCAACTCCTTGATGCCCAACCCAAACATATTGCAGCAGATAGTAGTGTGTGTTGCCTTTTTCACACAAAAACCAAAATAGCAGTCGTATCATAAGAAGAAGTTCTTTCAGCAGCCACACTATTCTCAACAAAAGGGTAAGTTTCCCACCAATTCTCCCATACCATCCACTCAGCTAGGTTCAAAACCCCCTACTAATCAAAGACTATTCTCTACAAATCGACAACCCCATCAAATCTGTGGGAAGACAAGTCACCAGGCACTTGACTGTTATCAAAGGATGAATTTTTCCTACCAGGGTCTTCATCCACCATCTCAGTTTGCAGCACTCGCTGCCCAGTCCAATGTCTCTCACGAGGTGGAACATCCATGGTATCTGGACAGTGGTGCCACCAATCATATAACTGCTGATCTTGACAACTTAACTCTACAGCAACAACCATATCAGGGTGCATACATGGTGAAAGTTGGTAATGGAGGAGGTTTGCATATCACTCATACTGGTTCTTCACTCCTTTCTTCTTCCAAGTCAAAGTTTCTACTTAACAATATCTTAAGATGTCCTCATGCTTCCTCTAACTTATTATCCATTCAAAATTTCTGTCAAGATAACAATTGTTATTTTATTCTCACTACCTCTTCCTTTATTGTCAAAAACTTGCAGACCAAGGAGATACTCCTTCAAGGGTCGAGTGAAGCAGGTCTCTACCCCATCTATTTGCAGAACTTTCAGTTCAACAAGCCACCACCAACGCCTGTCTCCCCACCCTCCTTCACTGTATTGCCAGGAGTTAAAGCACCAATTCAAGTCTGGCATTCTAGATTAGGCCACCCCTCTGAGTCTATTCTTTCTCAATTACTCAATAGTTCTGTATTGTCTATTTCTGGATCTTCTAAATTAAGTAAACTTTGTGAATCTTGCCAAATAGCCAAGAGTCACAAACTTTCATTTCGTGAGTCCACTAGTAGGTCTACCTCTCCTTTGAATTTATTTCATTCGAATTTATGGACGTCACCAGTATCGTCTGTAAGTGGTTGCAAATTCTATTTGATTTTTGTTGATGATTTCTCTCGCTTTTCATGGCTCTTTCCATTGCATCACAAATCTGATGTTACTAAGTGTTTTATTAAATTCAAGTGTTTGGTTGAAAATTTATTCTCATCTAAGATAAAATAATTGCAAACTGATAATGGAGGGGAATATATTTCAACCACATTCAAAGAATTTATTGAAACACATGGTATCTTCCATCGCCTAACATGTCCATATACATCTGAACAAAATGGAATCTCTGAAAGAAAACACATACATATATCACTGAGACTGGTTTATCTCTTCTTGCACAATCCAAACTTCCATCTAGGTATTGGGTTGATGATTTCTTAACTGCCGTTTATCTTATAAATCATCTTCCTACTCATGTACTTGGCAATGTTTCTCCTTATTTTAAATTATTCAACAAGCAACCCGATTATTCAATTCTTAAAACTTTTGGCTGCACTTGTTATCCTCTCCTACGCCCATACACCACTCATAAGTTATCGCAGTAAGAAATGTATTTTTCTCGGCTATAGTGCTAATCAAAAGGGATATTGTTGCTTGGATCCTTCTACCACTCGTGTTACATCTCACGTCATGTGGTGTTTGATGAACTGGATTTTACTGCACCAGATTCACCTATGCTTACTGGGCCTGCCGAAGTTGTCTCTCCTGGTTCTACACCTCCATCTATCTCAGGTTTGTCTATTCCCAACTTTGGTTCTCCTATTGATCTTTCTATTTTTCCTGATATTCTCAATCATGCTCAACCTTCACCATCGTCTAATCAGCCTTCTGCAGTGGTCCCAACAGCCTCTGAGGAGTCTTTTCATCACCATACCCTCGAAGATTCTTCCGATTCATCACTTGTTTCGTTGCCTCCATCCCTTTCCCTTGACATTTCCACTTCAGAACATCTATCTTCCCTCCCTTCCCGAATGGTGACAAGGTCCCAAACAAACTCCTTAAAACCAAAACAGTTCCTTAACTACCAAGTTTCTTATTCCACCAAGTATCCTCTTCAAGCCCTCTCAACCGTTACTCTTCCTTCATAACCCACAACCCACTCTCAAGCAGTGAAGAATCAGCACTGGTGTGATGCTATGCAAACTGAGTTCAACGCCCTCTTACTCAATAAAACTTGGACTTTATGTCCACGACCTGCTTCCAAGACAGTAGTGCGAAACAAATGGGTTTTTAAACTCAAACAAAAATCTGATGGTTCCATTGATCGATACAAAGCATGGCTTGTGGCGAAAGGTTTTGATCAAGAATTGGGCATTGATTTCAATGAGACATTTAGTCTTGTTATCAAACCAGCCACTATACGACTTGTCTTAGCTCTTGCAGTACATCATGACTGGTTCATTAGACAACTGGACATCTCTAATGCTTTTCTCCATGGTTTTCTTGAAGAAGAGGTATTTATGGAACAACCTAAAGGATTTGAAGACCCTCAACATCCAGATTACGTTTGTAAACTTCAGAAGTCCCTATATGGATTAAAATAGGCTCCTAGGGCCTGATTCATGCGTCTCTCACATTCATTATTGGATCTTGGTTTTGTTGGTTCAAATGTTGACACTTCTTTATTTACCTTCCATTATCATAAGATATGCATTCATGTTCTTATTTATGTAATGATATAATAGTCACCAGCAATTCTTCTACTGCTATTTCTAAATTGATTTCTACACTAAGCCATGAATTTGCAGTCAAAGACCTTGGTGCACTCTCATTTTTCTTGGGCATTCAAGTCACCCACACTCCTGATGTCATTCATCTTCATCAAGGCAAATATGTGACAGATCTTCTTCATCGCACTAAAATGGTTGGTGCCAAACCGACATCCAGTCCTTGTTGTTCAGGTAGCAAACTTTCCAAGTTTTCTGGTGAACCTCTATCTGGTCCGACAGAATATCGCACAATGGTAGTTGCTTTACAATACCTTACCTTGACTAGACCCGATATCTCTTATAGTGTCAACCAACTTTGCCAATTCTTGCATTGTCCCACCTCAGTTCATCTCACTGCTGCTAAACGTGTATTAAGGTATCTAAAAGGAACTCCTCAATTTGATCTTCAATTCACAAAGGGATCTCTTCAACTCCATGGCTTCTGTGATTCCGATTGGGCTGGTAGCCCTGATGATCGAAAGTCAACAACGAGTTATGCTATTTATCTTGGTCCCTGCTTGATTTCATGGGCTGCTAAGAAACAACATGTTGTAGCCAGATCAAGTACTGAAACTAAGTACTGATCCATGTCTCTCACAGTAGCTGAACTCAATTGGTTGAGTATGCTATTTCGTGAACTTCGAATTCCACTTACTTCTGCTCCTTGTTTGTGGGTTGACAACATTGGAGCCTTAGCTTTATCCTTCAACCCTGTATTTCATGCTCGAACGAAACACATTGAAGTGGATTATCACTTCATTCGTGAGAAAATTCTGAACAAAGATGTACAAGCTCATTATATTCCCACTTATGATCAACCTTAAGATATTTTCACCAAATGACTATCTTCTTCTCGTTTCTTATTGCTTAGAGACAAGTTGATACTTCGGTCCCTCCCCATCAACTTGCGAGAGGATGTTAGACAAGATATACATCACGTAATAGGCTCTGAGGAGTCTAGAGTAGTTTCGAAAGTATTGCAGAAAGTTTAGGAGAAATAGCTGTTATTTTATCTACTTGATGTTTATCTAGTTGTTGTAACATTTAAAACTTTGTATTTCAAATGCTTTACCTTATCTGTATATTCTCATCTATCGTTATAAATACAAAGACATACGTAGAGCTGAATTCAATTGAATTAGCCATCTCAATTCTTCTAACTGTGCTCACGGTCCCCTCTCCGATCTCCATTCTCAGACTCTCTTTCTCTCATCACTTGGTTTCTCTCGCTCATCACTCTGTCTTTTTTTTCTCTGTGTTCAGCCGTCGGGTCAGCCACCTCCCACTCACCCTACTCCGTCACAACTCCCTACCTCACGGTGAGCTTCCGTCGCACGGCCTTGGGTCTCACTTTGTAAGTGAACATGATTTTCTTTTGCATTGTTTACGTAAAGCTTTTTAAGGGAGAAAACTGTTTTACGATTTTACAATCTTACCCTCTAAGTTTCAATCTAAATCATAAGGTGTTTTAATTATATTTTTCGTTGGGGTTGTTTTATGATGGACCTAAACTTCACTGTAGAAAATTGTTGTGTTATTTTAAGACGACTTCAGTTCAATTTAAACTAGTCCAAAAAATTGTTTAGCAGAAAATATTTAAGATTTTTAAATTATATTAATTGATATTAAATTTTTATAATTAGATTTTAGTAGTACATAATTCATAATTTATTATCGTCGTTGGAGAAATTAAGTGAATATTGATTAATTTAGAAACTGATAGTATTTTAGAGTTAAGAAATTTTAAGTTTTGAGGTATTAAAATAGGTATTTCAGGTGTAATTACGAAGTAACTGCTCAATTGGAGGTTTATTCAAGTTACATGAATTTTCTATAGTGACTATTGATATTGATTTGGCGATGCTGTGAAGATATTCTGAAAAGCTAAAAAGTTCATGTAAGCGGGAGTTCTTATATTAGACTTTGTATAAAAATAAAATCGATTGAAGTCAATTTCGGAAAAATATGCATGTTTTGTTATGAAAAAAATTTGAAACAACTTTAATTATTTGTTCGACATTACTCATGAAATTTTGTATAAGAATCAAATATTTTCTAGCATGACTGGTGAAGAAGACATGAGCTTATTTTGGCATTTTATTTTTGAACTGTGCAGAAAAGAGTGAATATGAAAATTTGTGAATAAATTATATTTTTGTGATCTGATTCTGTTCTGTTCTGAAATTATTATGTACTTTGATATGATATGATGTGATTTCTAAAACCTCTGCCATGATAGTCTGTTTCTGTTCTGTTCTGACTTTACTATGGGTGTAAAATTGTGACCTCTGTTTGGGTTGATACCAACTTTTCTGTTCTAATGCACCCACTTTGGAAACAAAGTGATTTTCTGCGTGGTCTTTCTTGTGAGCACATATTTGGCTCTGAGAATAATAAGGGGAAGGTTCACATTCTGTTTCTATTCATTTGATCGCCGGGGTTTGTACAACCCTACTGCTGAGGTTAAACATGAAATTTTGTTCTGATATAATGTTTCAGTTATGCTGTGCCAAAGAGATTTTGAATAATATTTTTGAACTTTTGCTCTGATATTTTTGATAACATGTTCTGATTCTGCATTTTGAACTCTGTAAATGCTCATATTTGATTACTAGTATATGTTCTCTACTTACTGAGTTATTGATAACTCACCCCTTATCTTCACAACATTTTTAAGATAATTTTGATGCATCACCTGGAAGTCAAGAATAGCAAGTATTAGCAAGTTTTGATGATCGTAGAAGATTAAGTGCCTTAGAGTACAAGATTTATTTTATTTTTTATGGAAATAGACTTCATGTCATTCAATGAATTCGAAGTTACAAATGTCATCCATCCCCCGCACACAAATTTTTTTATGAAGGACATTGCCTTAACTTTTGTAAATTTTCTCCTAAACAAACCATCCGGTTTGTCCGAGAGAATAGTGTCCTGTAAAAACACAACTAAATAACCCCTCTAAAAAAAAGAGTGCTATCACCCTCCGTCCTCTCAAAGAGGAAAAGTACTATCACTCCACCTCGTCCCAAAGGAGGATCGGAACTCTACTACTATGGACTCAAAAAAATCCAATAGCCTATTTCTATTTATTGTAAACAACACCAAACATGAAGTACATGGAAAAGTAAAAAGACACAGACTGAAAAAGACACTGCTATTAGCGTTACATCTTAAACTGCTGCCGCTGCCCTTTCTTTTTCTTTTCTTTTTTTTTTTAATTTTTTTTAATTTTTAATTTTTTCTTCTTCACCATCCTGCGTTGCCCCCTCCACCGATTCCTCTGTAGACCGTCGACCCGTGACCCCCTCCACCGATTCCTCTGCCCCTGCCGTCGAGCCACCTCTGCCCATCTGCACAAACGACCCACCGATGCTCCTACCGATCTCATGCCGCCACCACCCCTACCCCTGCCCACCCTTTCGCTCTCAGCCACCACCCGCTGCCACCCCTACTCAACCTATCAGGCGTCGCAATCTGCATCGGTGGATGGTGCCAGTCTGCCCACCCATGCCCCTGTCGAAACTAGTACCAGCACAAACATTGTGGGATGGATGCGCACACACTGCTACCATCGGTGGATGGTGCCAAATCTACCGAAAACCCATAGCAGTGTCTTCTATTATTATCCCTGAAAACACAAACAAAACAAAACAAAATAAAACCTAGCGGATAAAGACAAAAAAAGCAAGAGGGAAGGGAGGGGGAGGCGGCTCCTCCCCCTCAAGCTAGTTTCAAGATTGAGGTGTTTTTTTTTTTAGAGAGAAGGAGGAGGTTCTCTCTCTATCCCCAATAAGTACTATAGTTAGAATTAGTACAAGAATTTTTTGGAGAGTCTTTTTGGTAATGTTGATATTTTATGTTACTTTGGTATTTTGAGTCATGGATATTTTTGAATCTTTGTAAAAACTAAAATATATGTTATTGAGATACTTCTTTTGTGTCCCTATGGAGGAACATGTGTTGAACAACTAAGCTAATATTTTATGAAGAATCTGGGTAATTTTAAATGTGTTATTGGAGATGATTTTAGTTGACATGAGCTAACTCTCTAGACCTATGAGAATGGGGCGTTACAATAATCTAGCTCAAACTAATAATTTCCACCATGTCAAGGTATGGTTCTTTCAATAAGAAAAATTATAACTGGGTTATGTTTGGCGACATATAACTAGGTCATAATTTTTAGAGCCTCAGCTTATTTAATATTATCTAATAAATCTTAATTAGGCTTCCTAAAAAGTACTAGAATATTAATATCATTCAAAATTATCCACTAAACTTTGACTGGCTTTAAAATGAATTCTTGGCTTATGGACTAATTAAAAATTCCTAATCAATTTCGATGAATAATAACTCAGGACTTATTCAATATAATTGATTCAACCTAATTTAAAGTCAATAATTATCCGTATTCCATTTTTACTAATATTGAATTCGAGAGTTAGATAGAATGTGATGCACATAGTGAAAAACATGTCTGAATTATCTATATCAAACACTGATGAGGATGCTCGGGATTTAACTACAAGCAATAAGAGGGTTTACCTAGGAATGTCAACTTCAAGATTTTCTTAAAATAAATTAGGATGTGGTAGTTGACTCAAAGCAATGTAAAATAGGCATAGGAGTTGATGTAAGAGACGAGGAAGGGAATCTCTTGGCAACTTTGAGGCAGCAACACGAAGCACTTCCAGATCCACTTCTAGCGGAGGTAACTGCAGCTCTTAAAGTAATTACTTTTGGGCTTGAATTGGGAAAGAAAAAGGCAATATTAGAAGGGGACTCCAAGATAGTGTTTAATGCAATAGAACAGAAGAAAAATTATGAAAACTACTTTGGAATGCTCATCTCTGATATTTAAACAAACATGGCTCGTATGAAAAGTGTTGTTTTAGAGTTGGTTTGGAAAGGAAGATGAGATAATAATTTTATAAATAGTAATAAGATAGTTTGTGAATAGTACTTAAATAATTTGAATTCTGTATTTTTTTGGTATTGGAAAATGAGAGAAAAAAAGTTGAATAAAAAATATTATAAAATTAAAATATTATTAGAATATAATTTTATAATATAATTTTTTTTTAGAGATTTAAAAAGGTTGGAATTGTTTTTTACTTTTATTTAAAAGTTTGAAAATATTGTAATAATTAGTTTAAAAATTTTGTATTATTATATTTAGAAACAAGATGAGATCAAATGACATCAAATTAAAATTTTATATTTTATCTTAAGCCGAAAACCTGCAGTTAGTCACATATGTCGTGAAGGCAATGAAGTTGCCCACAGGCTAGGCAAGGTTGCTCTATGTGAAACAGAACGTATAATTGATATGGAAGACCTTCCTAACTGCTTAATGTCTATGTAATAGTGCAAGTTATGAATGAAAGAGGTTTTGAGAAAAAAAAAAAAAAAATCTCCTATGTCCTCAAGTTCCGTTCTTTAATTCTGATTGAAGTACCAACGTTCCATTAGAAATAAGTTTTAAAAGAAGGGCCCCCAAAGGACCAAAGGCAAAGTGGTTCTCTCTGACCCAAAAATGCAGAGGTTTCTCTCTCTCCAGGTTGCCTCAAACCTCCCCAAGAAACTCTCTAACACCTCCACTTCCTCTTCACTTCTCCATGCTCGCCGTTTCATACCCTTCTATTCCGCTATCAAACCGAATAACCCAGCCCAAAACCAACTTCTCTGCTCTTTTCACCCATTTCACCACCAGTCTCTTTCGCGGCATATTTTTTCAGGGAAATCTATTTATGGGTTTCTCTCAAAGCCGGCGATTGCAAAGCAGTTCTTGTCCACAAATAATCTCTTGCGGGCCTGAAGCAAGAGTGTTGCAGATTGTAGAGTTCGGTTTGTTGGAGCGAAATTTCATAGGCAGAGCTTTGGGTTCAACCCGAGTTTTGATTCTCGTAGGCATGGCTGGTAATGTGTTTGCTCTGTGCTTAAGAGTCTGTTTGCTTAGACATTATAAGAAAAAGGAAGAACATTTGGTATTTCTTTTGTGGAATCTTATTTTGTTCTCTCTGCATCCAAGCATTTTCTATAATGTTCATCTGTCCGGGAAAAAGCACACAATGTAGTCATTATGTGAACCGGAAATCGAGACTTTTTAGATTTCTCAAATTTAGCGCGAACTTTTTAGCCCGAAAAAACTTGTGTAATATTCCTGAGAAGAATATATAGAGCCCTTTTTTTTTTTATGCTTCTGGGTTTATGGTGGATTTTATTTGTAAAAGAGTAAAGGCTGTATACCAAGGCCAGAAAAGGACAGTGCGTGTCAGATAGGGGTGTAAATGCACAATTTCCATTTTTGGTAAAACACTCCATTGCTCTTTCTGTTTGTACCAAAAGCACCTGTCTTCTAAACCAAAACTTCATTTCTCTTCAGTTTCTGATCTTACTATTTTGAATTTAAGATTTAAATTTTATTTTTTGTAATTTAGTTTTAAAATGCAAATCTATCGTGATATTTTTTAAGAGAAATTTTATTTCTAGTAAAAAATTACGTATGCAGTCTTATTTACGAACGAAGATAAAATGAAAAAAAAATTATTTTAAAAATAATATTATTATAATATTATTTTATTTTTTAAACTATGTTCTCACATCAATAGTCCCAAATGAAAATTACACGTAAACCTAAATTTTTTAATGAGTTCTGCAACGAGAAGTCTTTCTATTTTTAAAAATGTTTTGGGTCCCAATTTCGGATTCAAATGTGTCCCCAATTTTTTTTTTTACTTAAAAATTTAGAAAATATTTTTTAATAATGTTGTAAAGTTTTTATTTTTTTTAAAAATATTTATGATAATTAAAAAAATATATAAAAAAAATTAAATGTACTGTTCGGTGAAGAATTCGGACTACCTTTTCGGTAGCAGAACTCTTCTATTTTGCACACCCTGCATACAACAAACAGATCGGCGTAAGGAAAGAAGGAAAAAAATTGCTCGAGTGTCTATCCAATTGTGGCGGAGCATTAGCAATTTAGCAAGTTTACTCTCTCTCTCTCTATCTCTCCTCCAAAATCAGGCCTTTTCTTCATTATTTCTATTCCACTCTCTGTCTGTTTTTTCACTGCAAACCAACCAAAAGATTGAGAAACGTGAGCTGTGTGAATCTAAGTACATGGGTCCAAACCTATTCAATGTTTATATAAGCAGGCCGGTCCAAATCCTCCAAACCCTTAATCCTTTGAAGAACATCCCCATTTCGTTCATATCCCCATAACGCTGACGAAGATCCATTTCTGCCGGAATGAGCCTTTCCGTAGATCCTTTCCGCAACTTGTGATTGCCTGAGGATGTTTTCCGTTGAATGGCTGAAAGAGAAGAGAACTTCCCTCTCAAACGAGAACGTGAAGAGAACTTTGCCTCTAAGAAGTTTTTCGAGCCTATGGAGAAAGAAATGCGGAGTTTTAAACAGGGGTAAAATTGACTATCTCACTCCGTGACGTGGGAAGTGTGGGGGTATGCAAAACAGGAAGATGATAGTTACGATTCTTTTACTATCTATTTATTATTATTTTTATTTAATTATTTTTAATTTTTTATTTTACTTAATAATTAAGAAAATAATTATTCATAAAATTATATATTTTTAAAATTTTTTTAAATGATTTGATGTTAAAAAAAAATATTTAAAAAAATGATAAAAAAAGAAAAACACTATAAATAATAAATTGGTTGTAAAATGGTAGTGACAGGCCGTGCAAAATAATTGGGCTTCTGAAAAGAATTTTCATTTTTTTAATATGAGGGTCGTGATATTGTGCCGCTAGTGCTATTTTTCTGACCTTAATACCCTTCTTGTTTGTAAATATAATTTGACTTAACTGTAAAAAAAATCATAGGATCTCTAGTATTCCTTGTAATAATTTTACAAGTTATTTCTACTTTAAATCAGGAAAATCTATTTTTATTTATTTATAGATTACCAGTTTGTGTGTTAACTTCATAAAAAATGGATAGGTTTCAATATTGTAATCCATTGTTAGAATGGGACACTTCTGCTCTTATATAGTTTGCAATTTAAAACTGTTAAGTTCTTCTATGTCAACCAGTTCTCTCCTCCTGTTGTCAGGAGATCATGGTTGCAAGGATTCACTGTTGATGGTGTGCTTTATGGCTTGATTATGGCTAATGTAGCTGTTTTTATGTTATGGCGTGTCGCAGATCCTCAATTTATGAGGAAAAACTTTATGGTGAGTCATTTTTAAACTATATGCTGCTTAATCTTTTTTTGATAGTTAAACAAAAATTTTATTGATAATAAAGAATTGGCATAGCCCAAGTAGATGGGATGAATATAAGAACCACACCTAGTTAAGAAGGATAAGTAGATGCAAGGAAGTCATGAAAGCTTAGTCAATTGAAATCTATAGCTAGCAAGCAAAGGAACAAAATGTTGAAAAAGAGGCATTTAAATTCTTCCATTCTCCTTTCTCAATCTTCAAATTTCCGACCATTCTTTTCCTTTCAAATGCACAGCAAAAGACAAATGGAAGTCATCTTCCACATGACTTTTCTTTTCTTTTCTCTTTTTTTTTTTAATAAAAAGTCAGGGCCCCATGTCCAGTAGGGCCCCTACCCCGAGTATTATTAAAGATCCATCACTTATGGCGGAGGAACACCGTGGAAACAAAACACTCAACCACCTAAGCTTACAAAACAAAAAACACACAATCATTTCCAAACCAATGTTGTAACGCCCCAATGGAAGACCCAAACCACATGACCTATATTCCAAAAGGACTAATCAATAATACAATTGGAACCCCATTGTAACCTTATAAATAGTAAGAACTTCTCATTCTCAAGTAATGTGGGATCCTATACACCACCTACCCTTATCCATATCCTATGGAAGTATCACAATCTACCTCCCTTAAATCCCCGACGTCCTCGTCGGGCTTATCCATTGTAGGTGACATGGCTGAAGTCCCACATTTCTGGTTGGGATAGTTTCTGATACCATTTGTAACGCCCAAATGGAAGACCCAAACCACATGACCTATACTCCAAAAAGACTAGTCAATGATACAATTGAAGTCTCATTGGAACCTTATAAAGAGCAATAACTTCTCATTCCCAAGTAATGTGGTTTTCCATACACCACCTTTCCAAACAAAAATCCGTGAACAACCAACCTCATTTCTCTCTAATAAAAGGAATTCCCAAACGATCCATACACATCAATCCTCTCAACCGAGGTTTTAATATTTCTGCACCAATAAAATCCATAGTGACTCCATGCGACCCTTCTTTTGCCAAAAAATCCGTTGCTATATTTGCTTATCGAAAAATATGCTTAAATCGTACATTGAGCTCATGAACAAGTTCTTTAATCTCCTCCCAAAACTCTCATAGAAACCAAAGTCCACAAATTCTAGAAGCAAGCCAATTTATGATAACCATCAAATCCG
Source organism: Juglans regia (assembly GCF_001411555.2). NCBI lineage: Eukaryota > Viridiplantae > Streptophyta > Magnoliopsida > Fagales > Juglandaceae > Juglans > Juglans regia. Next base: position 3,784,392 of record NC_049909.1, on the reverse strand, counting down.
ATTCTACTAAGACATCCTGTGCAAACTTAAACGTTTACATAACCGAAGCCCATCAAGTAAAGCTTGACACTCTGTGATAGTATTAGATGCAACGCCGTAGGAGTGCGCAAAACTTCCTATAACTCTACCATTGGAATCTCGGATGACCCCGCCACCCCCTGCCTCTCCCAGATTGTTACAAGCACCACTGTCTACGTTAAGCTTCATCCTACCTATTGGCGGCAAGCTCCATTTAATAAACGAAGCTCTTTTTTTATGAATAGGGCAAATCGCAATATTTAAGCTCTCCATCACCGACCTCTCATTCTTGCTCATATGCTGAAATTTTTTCCGATTACAAGCAGCATTTTTATGTAAAAACTTCACAGTTTTGATAACATCTTCTATTTTAAACAACACACCTTCCATTCTAGCCTCACAACGAGACTTCCATAAAGTCCAGGAAATAATAATGGGAAGAGCTCCACAAATCCACCCAGCTTGAGATTGAGCTGTCGCTCGCTGCCACCAATAAGACACCATACGCTCCTAGTTTCGGATTCGCGGCAATCTTATCTGACAAAGATCAGCAAAAAACTTCCATACCTTTTGAGCATTTGTCCCCTCACATAAAATATGATGCATAGTTTCCACTTGAGGCGCTACAACAATGGCATTTAGAGACCAACGGGATGCCTAGACGTTGAATAGAATCATCAGTCGGCACAGCTCCTCGCTTCGCCCTCCAACATAAGAAAGACATTTTATTGGGTATGTCCACTTGCCAAAGCTACTTTCTCCATTCACAAACTTGACCACGTTGCCTAGAAATATCCTAGGCAGATTTAGTGGTGAAATCTCCATCCACAGAATGCTTCCATACCAACACATCCCTCCCCTGCCAAATCCTCACACCTGATTCAGAAATTAGCTGCAATACCTCAGGCCTTACCAGGTTCTGAATTTCTTCAAGTTTCGGCTCCCTATCATCAATTACTTCAGCTATCGTCAGATTACAACTTCCTACCATCGGACAAAGACTTCTCAAAGGACCACACCCCATCCAATTATCCATCCAAAAATTTAACTGACCATTCCTAACCAACCATTGAGAGTTCAACATCACGTTTGGCAATAACGCTGTAATTCCCTTCCAGAGCCGGGAACCTTTGTTTACTTGCGTTATGTTATAAATATGATCTGCCCAAGGTACTTTTTTAGGAAAAATTCTGCTCACATAGATTCCCCCTTTAGTAATTTCCAACCAAATTTCATAAGTAAATAATCTTGCACCTCCATCAAATCTCTAATGCCAAGGCCTCCCTCCTCCACTGGCTTACAAACACTCCTCCATGATAACCACTTGCGATTTTTAATCTCCATCGAAGAGCCCCAAAGAAAATCAGAAAAGACTTTTTTAGGCGTTGCAAACACAACTTTCGGCACCTTCAAAACATATAACATATGGATTGGCATGTTGTTCAACACATTTTTAATAATAATGATCTTCCCCCCAAAAGATAAAATCTCACTTTTCCAACCTGCTAACTTTTTCTGAATTTTTGCCAATAAAAAATCAAATAATCTAATCTTCAACCGCCCCACGTAAAGTGGAATTCCCAGATATAGACAAGGCCATGATCCTTCTTCAAAACTGGAAATCAGCTTGAGGCTATTTTTCCTATCCGTAGAAATGGTACATGAGAAAAAATTAGTAGACTTACTCGGGCTAATCGACTGGCTAGACATATTTTCATACCGGTGCAAAGTTAACATAAAATTCCGGATGGACACCTTTCCACCATTTGCAAAAATCAGGATATTGTCCGCATACAACAAATGAGAAATAACGGTACCCCCACCCGGATGGTAAGGTTTAATATGACCCACACTAAATTGTTGATGTAGCATACGAGAGAGAATTTCCTGAGACAAAATAAAAAGGTATGGCAATAAAGGATCACCTTGCTGTAAGCCACGCAAAGCCTTAAAAAAACCTTTAGTGCATCCATTCAACATCACCAAGTAATACGGAGAAGCACTCGCATTATAAACTAGATTTCTCCAATTATCAGAGAAACCCAATCTACGTAAAACTTCCAATCGGGCCCATTTTCGCCTTCCTCCAAGTCTTCCATTACACCAAGATAAACAATTTCCTTTGAAAGGGAGATCTAGCAAAGCACAATCGTTAATGCACCCATTAAAATCAATCTTAGCCCGAGAAGCCTGTAGCAAGCCCTCAACTTTTTCACTATCATTTCGGAGATGGAAACCCAACTGGTCGAGTTGAAGGCAACAATAGCTTACTTGTCTATGAAAATAGACTTAATTTTAGCTGGAGACAACAGAGTTATAAGAAACGAGATGGACCCAAACCCTTTAAACTCTAATGGAAAACGGAAAATCAGATTCGGCCCTGTCCCCATAACCAGGTCGAGGAGAGTATGGTGGGTCAAAAGGAAATCTGGAATATTTGAAAAGGGGTCTACATCCAGTTTCGGCATTGAGACATTAGTAATGGAATGCCATTCGCCTCTTGTTACACCCTTGGTCCCTGAAAAAGCTATGACTCCCTCGTCGGAGTTGAACGAAAATGGTGTACTGCCGAGGTCTGAAAGAGATGTAGAATCCGATACCACCCTAGAGGTGAAGGAACTTGCTATCACCCCTGAATCTCCAATGTGCCTGAAACCATTGGAGAGAATCGATAGAGTTGTTGGAGAACCAATGAGCTTGGCGTTGGTGCCTTGTATAGAGGAATGTCCAGCGGCGGGAGTGCAATTGGATGCTGTGTCTGGGAATAATGTTGCTCCCTTGGTTTTTCTTCTTCCAATAGCAGATTGGATTCTGCCTAAAGTTAGCGAGATTCAGCAGTTTGTGAGAATTTCACATGGAGGATGTGAAGACCAATTTAAAGAACTAATTACTGCGATTGAGGCAAGCCACGAGCTTGGAACCAAATCAAGTTTCAAGAAAAGCAAGGAGTCTTCATTGGACAATCAACTACGACACTAAGAGTGGTAGCTCAACTACAGGAAAGTCCAAAGGGAGGGCATTGTGAAGTTTTAGTTCTAAAGGAGGAAATAAGAGGTTGGGGTTGGGTTTTCGGGTAGCGTTTTAGTTCTACAGGAAACAAGGGGTTGGGGTCGGGCTTAGTGTATTTTGGGTTGTTTTTCACGGGTTTTTTGGGTCATTGGGGTCAATGGGCAATGTGTTTTCTTGTATACATCAATATACTTGGTTATTCCTTTTTGATATATATAATATTTTTACTTATAAAAAAAAAATATTAAAATCCCCTCCAATGAGCCATGGAAGCCCTTGAGAGTCTTGCAATCTGAGATAATCCCATAGCTCTAGTCTTTGATCACGGAAACAACTGGCATTCACAAAAGATGTCAACACACGCCTATTACCATAAGAGAACCAGCCCGAAATAGCTTGTGCTGTAGTTTAAATCAGCTCGAACTCAAGCTCTTTTGCCCAAAACAACCATATTTTCCCACCCACGTTCGAATTATTAACAAGATGGTAAATGCAACCATGTCGCCCATCTACTACATTTATTCGCATTAAGAAAAGGTTCCAAAATAGCCACTAACAATGGATGGCTTTTATTCAAAATACGCCGAAGCCTATGTTTCAACGAAATAATTCCCCTAATATTGCATATGAGTATAGACATAAAAAAAATCAAATAAATTTTTTGGAACGCTTACAAAGCTCCAGGACAACGATAGACTTTCTCTTTTCTTACCCCCTTTACATTTTTCAAAGGAACATCTATTGCTGGATCAGGATAAAAAATTTTTGCAGCCAACTCATTTAACTCACATTCTTGTTCCACATTAGAAACCGCCCGACATAGAGCATCCTCAATAATATCGTTAACTGCAAAAAATCTACTCTTCCCAACCCTCCTAACTCAAACTCCAAGGCCTCATCAACCACCCTCAGCAAGCTCCTAGGAACAGAATTAGCGGTTTTCTGCAATGCCTCTTCCTCTAAAACCTCTTTAGCCATATCACACCATTTTTCTGAATTCACTACAGGCGTTTGGGTATGTGAGAAATCATCCATCACACCATCTTTCTCATCATTTTGCTGCCAGTGATTCACAGATGTGCTCGAGCTGCACACGTAAGATATATGCATCTCAAGGTTAGCCATTGCCACAACCAGATCAGCTTCTCTAATAATAGCCTCACAATTCTCATGTACCACTCCCAACTGTGAGATAAATAAAATTGTATCCAATCTACCCGATTGTGCATTTTTTCGAACCTGGATACTCTCCAAAATTGCCTGACACCGAGACCTTGACGCCTCCCCAATCTCTACCTGCGCAATAGGCCTCTGTTCCTTTCTATCCTTAAGATTGACCTCCTTCCACGTTAGTTTTCCCGATTTCTTATTACCACCTCTTGGCACTACATTCATTTGCTGCTTAATATCCCGACCTTGTTTGCATCTGAGTTTTGTGTGACCCTGTTTGTGACAAGAGCTGCAATAACTCGGCACCGCCTCATAAAAGACTTCCTGAAAAAGACTAGAACTCCCATGTGGAGAACCCAGCCAAAAAGAATGCCTCAAAGGAGCATAAATATTTACCTCCACATAAATTTGAGCCGCCTCCGGTCGAGAAACACAAGCCATAGCGTTATCCCGCTTCAGATATTTACCAAAGCCATCACCAATACTACGCAATATTGATTCCTGAAAATAATTCGGATGTAATCCCGGCAAATCCATCCACACCGGAACCCAAGGCGAATCCCATCTTCCACATACTCCGGAGTCCAGTGAAAAACTTGAAAAGGTATGCCAAGTATTTCAAAATTTCCTCTCACCATCACAAAGATAAAATCCTCTTCCTTAGCCATCTGCACCAACACATTACGTGGGTTTCTCAATTGACCAATAACTTGTCACAACCCCGCCCCGGGAAGGGCGGGATCGCGACGTAAATGCCTGTTCTTTTTCTTTTATTTTCATTTTCTTTCTTTTCTTTCTTTTTCTAGTAACATGCTATTGGCATGGACATGACACACGTGCACTCTAAATTTTTAATTTAATAAAGGGAACACTTGATAGACATTCTATTCGAACATTCATCCATAAAAGACTCTCAGAGTCCATACATTCATAAAAACATAACCCATCATCCAAAACATAATTGTTCTAGTTAGAGAAGATCCTAAGCTTTTGCCTCTCCCTCTGTAGTAGTGCCTTGCTCCCTAGCCTTTTCGTCATCACCTGGATGTTTAAAACATTTAAAACAAAAGTGAGTCGAATACTCAGTAAGTAGTACACCATGCAGTGAACATACTAGGCATCTATTCTTTTCTTTTGAAAACATGAATACATAAACATTTGCTAATCGTGACAATGCTTTCATGCATAACAATTTAAAGAATAAGCCATACTTTCATGCATAAACATTTAAGGAATAAGTAATAACTATGCTTTTATGTATAAACATTTTAAGAAATAACTATACTTTCATATTTCACTTTCTTTGGCCGGTACACACTATTACGCCCCGTGTGTTAGGGTTAGTAGTTTTCCTTTGGACTTGGATTCCGCCCGTGGCCACAGGTTGTGAATCCCTTTCAGTTAGGGGGCAGCACTGGGTGCACTTCCAGTACTACTTACCCGGCATTGCAATTTGCCCATTCATTTGGTACCCTTTTAATTCATATGGCCATTACGTATTTTCATACAATAAGACATTCATTCATTAAGTCATTTCTTTCATTCATTTAAGTCATTTCAATCCTTTTAATTTAACAGTTCATTTATGGAAAACGTCCTTTAAAAGCATGAGCTTAAACATCATTTTTCATGGCATCTATAACACATTAGTTCATAGGGACATTTTAACATCAGTTCATAGGGACATTTTAAAACATTTTCTTCACGTCATTTAAAGCATGAGTTCATAGGGACATTTTAAAACTCATTTAAAGCATCAATTGAAGCATAAGGCATGAGACATTCATTTCCTTTCCTTTGCAATCAAAACATTTTCATCATCTTTCTTAATCCAATGCACATGCATTTTTATGAACAAAATACATTTTCATGCTATACTACATATAGGGATAACCAATAAGTTTATTGAGAGAGCATGTATGGAAATCTCATGACTTACAACCTACGTGCATGCATTACCTTATACACATACACACAATTATAATCGATAGGGTGTTTAACAGAGGCTATCAAGAAAGAGATTGTACATACTATATACCTTTACTCTTTCTTTAGAAGAATATTTGAAAAGAGAGAGAGACATTCTTTCATAAAGAGAACTTGGTGTAAGAAGCATGGTCATAACTACTTACCTCTATGCTCCTCGATACTTCCATAATCAATATAGGTCATATTCCAATAAATAGCATAAGCGTGTTAATACTCATACAATATCCTTTAGCCCTCCCTTTAAAAGAGAAAGTCACGATATTACAATCTAACACCTCTTCTATGCTTAACATTAATCCAAATGACTACTCCTCACCTCAACTTATAAAAGAAATAACTTAAATATTAAGACATGCTAGCTGTTCATGGAGAGATTATTTTTAAAAGCTTATATGAAAAGTACTTAAGAATTCATAGGCTTCAAGCAAGGTTTTTTTGATTTAAGCTCACTTTGGGTTATGGATATGAGGAGATAAAATCTAGAAATTCTCAACAATGGGCTTTAAAATAGATTTAGCCATCTCAAGTAGGCTAAACAAGCTTAGGAAACATGCCCTTTAAATCAACTTGTGGTCCCTCATTATAAAAAGGTTAGCTTATCAACATTTTTGGACTCTTAGGTTAGGTAGAATTTAACCAAACGATGGACAACATAAATGGGCTATTTTTACTCCAATACATGGCATGTCATGGACTTAGGAATACTTGGAAAGCTTTGCATATCATAATATATCATGGACAATTAATTTCTTATATCTAAACTTGTTGAGAAGTCTCACACGGCTTATGAACAAACCCATCCTGGTATTTATAAAAAGTTACCTCACTCCTCCTATTAGGCCTTATATGGGGAGAAATGGGTATTTCTATATGGTATCAGAGGAGGTTAACCTATGACCGATGATGGGCTTCTGCAACCTACCCACGATGATGGTACCGGAAATACTGGCCCACACGTGAGGGGGTGTGTTGAGAAGTCCCACACGGCTTAGGAACAAACTCATCCTGGTCTTTATAAGGAGTTACCCCACTCCTCCTATTAGGTCTTTTATGAGGAGAAATGAATGTTTCTATAAAATGAGTGTCTCTATATGGTATCAGAGCAGGTTAACTTATGACTGATGATTGGCTCCTGCGACCTACCCACGATAATGGTACAGGAAATACAGGTCCACACGTGAGGGGGCGTGTTGAGAAGTCCCACAAGACTTAGGAACAAAATCATCCTAGACTTTATAAGGAGTTACATCACTTCTCCTATTAGGCCTTTTATGGGGAGAAATGAGTGTCTCTATATGGTATCAGAGCAGGTTAACCTATGACTGATGATTGACTCCTGCAACCTACCCACAATGATGGTACCGGAAATACCGGTCCACACTTGAGGGGGTGTGTTGAGAAGTCCTAAATGGCTTAGGAAGAAACTCATCCTGGACTTTATAAGGAGTTACATCACTCCTCTTATTAGGCCTTTTATGAGGAGAAATGGGTCTCTATAAAACTAACTAAGCTATAACCTATTCACATAAGCAATATTTAATTAGTTTAGATAAAACCTCCTATTAAAATTAAAGTAGCATAAAGTATGACAAAGTCACCCATTAAGAAATTTTAAAGTCTTTAAATACTTAAACTTATGATTTACTCACTTAATACTTTTTAAAAGCAAGATGTAAAATTATAGAACCAAGCAAACCTTTAAACCAAACCTCTAGCATCCTAAAATTAGATTACCAACCAAATCTCAACACAAGGCACATGATAACAACATATATAATTTAAAATCACTTTAATCATCACCTATGATTAAACCAAATTTAATAACAACATAGTATTTTCGAAATATAGGAAAATACATAGCAAAACAACTATAATACCATTCGGTTTGGGCAAAAAATAGGGCATACATATTTAGTTGCAATATGAGAAATTAACCACATCAAAACACAAGCTAAAACACTTAATGAGCTTGCAAAATCACATTAAAAATAAATAAGTCAAATTAGGATTTTTACCTTAAGCTCTTAGCTCCTTCCAAAACACAAGTGGAAGACCAAATAGAGGGACAACCGTGTGGATGAAGAGCAACACGATATCACTGTTTTAAACCCCAAAACCGAAACATCATAGGTAAGAAAATAGTGAAACTTGAAACCCACATGTAAATCATAGCAGGGAATACCAAAAGTATATTACCTTCAAGATTTCACCCTTTGAAAGGTGAAAATCAAGCTTGAGTTCCAAGTTTTGAGGCAAAAACCGAAAATGAATATGGAGAGAATATACTCGTATGGCTTGGAGAGGATGAGAGGAAAATATTTTTCTTTGTCCCTTGCTATGGAGTCACAAGCTTGAAGGAGATGAGATGAACTTACTTTCTTAAAGATGGAAAGAGAAGAGGAAGAAATAGGTGAAGGTTGGCTAATGCTTGCTTGGAGAGGAAGATGAAGTTTTCTATTTTCCTTGGGTGACGGTCGATGGGTATTGGGGAATGCCTTAGGACAATTTTTATTTTTCTCTTCTCTCTTTTTGACTTGCCTTAGACGATGGGTGCAATAGCTTCCTTAGGAAGCTTATGGGTCAAAGGGCTTGATGGCTTACTTTAGAAGCCTATGGGTGAAAGGGATAAGAGAGACTTTCTGCCTTAGTCAAAGCTTATCACATAAGCTTCGAAGATTGATGGTGGAGATCTATCCACCTCAAGGATGCTTTTCACTTACGAATCCAATGATAGAGAATACTTGGGCCATTTCTGAAATGAATAAAATTAAAGGGCTTAAGGGAAAATATTTCAAAGTCATAAAAATAATACCTTTGATTTATTTTAATAAATCATATTTTAAAAATAAAGCATACTCATCTTAAAATAAAATAATTAAAAATAATAAAAATCTTTATCTCAAAATATTTAACTTAAAGAATTAATAAAATGACGTAAAGACCTATGAGTAGGACTCGGATATTACATAATTGGTACTGCTTTCAACCCCCACCGATTATTTATAAGGCCCCGAATATGATCAAGTGAAGGTCTTCGACATAATAACTTCAAGAAAAAGTATTCGCATCAGCCTCTGCTTGGCATCAGCCAAAACACACCCCACGTGTCAATCGGTTTTACCGTTTGATTTTTTTCCTCTCGTTGCAATCAACAGTTTGATGTGAGAGAGAACACTTGAGAAGAGAGAGAAGTGAGAGACGTTGAGGAGGCAGAGCGTGAGAGCTTGATGAGAGAGAGGGGTTTGATGAGAGAGAGAGAGGGGTTTGATGAGAGAGAACTAATGAGAGAGAGAGCTTGAGGAGAGAGAGTTGATGAGAGAGAGAGCTTGAGGAGAGAGGGAGAGGTCTGAGAGAGATCTTGAGGAGAGAGGGAGAGGTCGAAGAGAGAGAAAGCTTGATGAGAGAGAGGTGATGAGAGAGAGAGCTTGTGAGAGAGGTCGAAGAGAGAGAAAGCTTGATGAGAGAGAGAGGTCGAAGAGAGAAAGCTTAATGAGAGAGAGGTGATGAGAGGGAGAGCTTGACGAGTGAGAGAGGTCGAAGAGACAGAAAGCTTGATGAGAGAGAAATGATGAGAGAGAGAGCTTGAGGATTGAGAGAGGTGGAAGAGAGAGAAAGCTTGATGAGAGAGAGGTGATGAGAGAGAGAGCTTGAGGAGAGAGAGACATAGATGAGAGAGAGATAGATGAGAGAGAAGCATCTGACATTTGAAAAAAATAAAAAATAAAAAGTGTGTGTAGTGTGCATCGAAACAGTTGCGGATCCCTAGCAAAGCTCCTTCTGCTTTTGAGAATACAAAAACCATTTCATCATCTTGAAACTTTGGAGCACGATGTGGTATGTTAACGTTCAGCAGCAGTAGAGGATTTGATCCCACCACATCGGCAAAATGCCTCCCTAAAGCTTCCACTAAATCCTTCCCCTTCGTATTAGTCACCCACTGCTTTGTAGAACGAATCCGAACCTCCCCTTCTCTCACGAAAGCCCTAGGATGCCTCAAAGTCGAGAGAAAAAATTCGCCCTAGCCATGTCAGCTTTTATATATATATATTCTCACTTCTTCCACACGACTGCATTTTGTGGATTGCCATATAACTCTCTCCAACTCAAGAAAAGGCCTACCACCCTCTTGGGCATTACCCATCAACTTCATAGTAGAGTAGCAAGTGGTCAACTGATTTCCCACTCTTCTTGCACACGCAACATCAATCCATCACAATGACATTGCACTTCCTTAGGTTGTCAATGGTTAAATTCTTCACTAAGGAAGCTATCCCAGCAAACAATGGCTTTTAGTGACGCCTTACTCCAGATACTTTTCCAAGCAAAGGGAGAATTCACTTCAGAAGTGAGGACCTTGTAAAATGAGCTTAAGTGAATTTCCCTTTCTTGGAAGCGCTCCAAAGCATTTTGTTTGTGCTTCCAGCTCCAAGATCAATAGAGGATCACAAGGTGAAGAAATTGGTGAAGGCCCCTATCTCCTAAATTGAAATCTGCTTTGAACAAACTTACCATCCCACTGAAGAGAGCCATATAAAACTTCAAATGAATCAGCCATTGAAGCCACCTCACGAGAAATCCCATGGACTATTGGGAAAGCATTCTTGAGCACCCTGTCCCTACACCATAAATCATGCCAGAGCTTGATCCTGGAACCATCACCCATCTCCACTTTAGGGTGTTTAGTGAACAGACGCATCATTTTCTAATATATTTCCACAGACCCACGCTATAGGTCCATTTACCTCTTTCATGCACCCTCCCCCCAAACACTAAGTCAATTACCTCCTTCCACAAAGCATCCCTCTCCTATTGGAAACACCACAAAAAATTTCCTAGTAGGTCTTGATTGAATCTAAGTAAGTTTTGAACTCCCAATATTCCCCTGGAAACCAGAGAGCATACCTCATCCCAATTAATAAGGTGTAACACCCCGCTTTCCAAAAAGACATTTTACAATTTTCAAGGAGCCAGTGTGCTACTACTAAACTTGAATTTAAAACTTTTTTTTTAACAACGCGCCAGATGCGAAAGTTTCCATAAATAAAACAAATTTTAATGAATACTGAAAATCCAAAATAGAGTCTGCAGAAGCACTTATTTAAAAAATACGGAAGTCTCATGTGCTTATCAAAATAATTTATTTAAACTTTAAACCATAAAAATAATCACAGCATAATCTGTCTAGGCTTTTGCCTCACAGCCCGGAGTCTAGTCCTGTCCTGCAGTCTCATCCTCATAAATGTTATCACCTGGGGTAGTTTAAGAACATAAAAAAAAACTAAAATGAGTCGAATACTCAATAAGCAAGACATTATACAGTAAACATAATAAACATAAGGTTTCTAAAAAAAAAACGTGCATATTTATAAATACATTCATAAATAACATGAACATGAACATTAACTTATCTTTCACTTGTCATAGGCTGTTACTCACTGTTGACCCCCGTGAGTTAGGGTTAGCGAATCTAAATAGATTTCGATTCCGCCCGTGGCCGCGGGTTGTGGAATCCATACATAAGGAAGACATACTGGGTGCACTACCAGCATGCAAGACCTGGCAATGCAATATGCCCATAACATAGGTACCGTTTCCATATCATAACATAGGCCGTTACATATTTTATCATAATCATATTTTGTCATAATCATACTTGCATACTTGTAATATCATAGATTTCAAAAGAAATCACATGCATACTTGTCATATCTTGTCATATCATATCATAGATTTCAAATGAAATCACATTATTTCATAAATGTCGTGATACATGTTTCATCGCATAAAATCATGATTTTTCTTAAATAACTTAATGCATAATACTTCACATAAAATCATGGATTTTTCATAATTTTATCATGTCTTGTGTACGTAAAAAGGGGCTTCCAATGAAGGGCATACATGCATAATATCTTTTATAAAAAGACAAGCATTTCACCGTACATATGGGTAAGAATATGATCATGCTACTTACCTTGCAGCGTTAATCCACTATTTTCGACGCATAGTCGGTCGCCTATAAAAATAAACACGAAATTTTCATAAATTTCTAATTAAACCTATGACTTTATTTAAAACCTAAACTACTAAAATAGTCTATATTTTCTAAACCTAGATTCTTCCTTACACTAAAATATTCTCATCTTTTAATCCTAAATAGACATAGGTATTTTTGGGAAAACATCATAGTGGGCATGGGCATTTTGGGAAAGTCTGAAAATAAAACACATAAAATAGGGAAGAAGGCAGCTTACGGGACAAGAATAAAAACAGTTTACGGAAGTGGAGGGTGGTGCGATGCTCACCGAGAGAGAGGCTGAGTGCGACGAAGGGTCATGGTGGCTGGATGAGTTTCACGGTGGCTAGGAGTGGTCTGCGTCGTGCTGGGCTTCTCCGGCAGTGGTGCGGCAGAAGAGAGAGAATGAGTGAAAGAGAGTTTACGGGATGAATGAGAGGGAGAGGAAACGGTGTGAACTTACAGAGCAAGGGTGGCGGCTTGCTGTGGCATCACTGGGCAGTGGAGGCTAGATCTCCAGCGTCGTCTGTTGCTGTCGACGGTGGCGTCGCGGCCCACTAGTGGCAGAACGTGGCTCTCGTTTTGGGCAAGGATAATTCCTCTGTTTTGGTGAAGTAAAACAGAGTATTGTTCGTGTGGTTTCTCAACGGCTGGGCGACGGTGGTGGTGGGTAGAGCTTTGGTTGCTGTGTGTGGGGAAGTTGGTGGTTCTCGGTTACGCGTTGGCTGAGGGCGGAGCGTGAGCTAGGGGTGTTGGAGGGTGAACGTTAGGTGGTGAACTCGGGTAGCCGTGCTGCGGGACTGAACGTGGGGCTGTGGCTGTGGTTTTCGGTGGTCGTCACGGAGAAGGTCTTGGGTGGTCTGCTGGACAAACTAAGGGGAGGTGGTGGGGGTTGTTTTCCTGGACGTGTGTTGCGGTTTTGAGGGGAGGAGGTTTGTGAAAGGTGCTTTGTGTGCGTGAGTGTATTTAGACGTTGACGGCAGTGACTATGCCTTTCATGTAGAGGAGGGCTTAACTTATTTATAAACCTAGCTGGTTGAGAGCCAAGAGGAAAACCCTAGGATGAGAAACGTGAATGCGGAGGAAACGGATGAAGCCGTGCATGCATTGTTTTGATACGTGATTGGAAGACTCATGGTGGAGGACTTGCGGCTTGCAGTTTTGGTGAGTGAAACGTGTATATGTATATATGTTTGAAAACCTAAAAGAAAATCCTAGATAAAAAGAGTTGTGAATTTGCATGTGAGTGGATTATTGAAATTTATAGAAGAAAAATTCGGTAAGGAGGAGTTTTATAATGAAAATGACTCATGAGCTTGTAGAGAAAAATAATAATAATAATAATAATAATAATAAGAAAAATAATAATGATGATGATGATGATAATAATAATAATAATGATAATAATGATGATAATAATAATGATGGAGTCATAATTCTAGGTTTAATAAAAATAATCTATCCGATAAATTCTTTTTTGGGCTTTAACTCATTTATTGAGCCTAATAAAATTATCTGAAATGTATCCCTAAAAATATAGGATCGGGTCGTTACATAAGATGAAACTTGAACTAATCCCAATTCCTCCCCATGAGAAATCATGTTGGAGCTTCTCCATGTGATTAGCTATACTAGAGGGAAAAGGGAACAATGATAAGAAATATGTAGGTAAATGGAAAAAAATGCTCTTAATTAAGGTGGTCCTAAAAATACATCCTCTTTCAACTAGCCAACCTATGCTCCATCTTTTCAATCAGACCTTCGCAAATTAACTGAGCCTCAAAGGAGGCTCTTGAAGGAAGACCAACGTAATTCATTAGGCAGAGTTGATACCTTGCAACCCAATATGCTAGCCAAACCCCCATGAAAGGAACATTTCCCACCGGAACTAATTTTGACTGGGCTAAGTTCACTTTTATTCCAGAATCAGTTTCAAAGAATAAGAGAATAGCCCTTGGAGAGTTAATGGCCACAGAATATTAAAGTGTCAAATGCAAGCAACAAATGATAAATGCTGAGATCTCCTACTGAAAATCTAGATAGGAAAGCACCCTCCACCTGAACTGACAACATTCTACTGAAAGCTTCCACGAAAATTACAAAAAGTAAAGGAGACAATGGTTCGCCTTGTCTAAGTCACAAGAACCACTGAAGAAACCACCAGGAGTACCATTCAGCAACACAGAGAATTGAACTGTGGAGATATACTGCATTGTCCAAGAACGCCACTTCTCCCCAAAACCACACCTCCCAGCAAATAATATAGAAAGTCCTAGTGAACATCGTCGTATGCCTTTTCCATATCAAGCTTACAAAGCAATGCTATATCTCTATATTCAGGCATTCATTTGCAATAAGCACCGAGTCTGGAATTTATTTCCCTCTAACAAACAAGCCATAATTTAGATTATGTTTTCCACACTTCTACTTGATTGGGCACTCTGTTTCTAGATTGGTTTGTGTCAGAAGCAAGCTAAGTCTTAGGATACAGCTCAAGCGGTGTCAAGAAAACTTTAAATAATATAACAAGCATGTGCTTCTGTGAGGGAAAAATGGCTTTTTTCTTTAAAGGGGATAAATAAAGTTAGCTAATAATCACATAAGGCTTTGGTACAAAGGATAGACATGTTGACAATGGCCATCTTCCAATCGGATTCAATTTAATATGATATCTTCCTAAACTCATTACATATTGATGTTCTCTGAACAGATCTCACTGGATAATATTGCAAGTGGACGACTGCATGTGTTGATAACTTTTGCATTCAGTCATATTCATGTCGGGCATATTGCTTCCAACATGATCGGATTATACTTCTTTGGAATGAATGTAAGGGTTCTTTGCTTCTGTGTCTGTTGTTTTATACTTGTGTCTGACAATTTGCAAACATCACATTTTAATCCATTTTTTAATATAATTGAAACAAATATACAATTTTTTCAATAAATAAATAATATTTAATTTTTGAATATGAACGAAAGATTCGGATTTTTCAGATTTTTTTAACAGCTTCTAGTTTGGGGATGTATGGGAATTACTAGAAATTGTATTTTTCTGTGATGAAGGTATTGATAATTGTGTTTCTCTATTTTTTTTTTGGGTGCTTAAGTGTACCAGATTACTACAGTCTACACACCTTGTCAAGCTGTTAGGTTTGTTAAGCATATCATCCTAGCTTTAGCCATACTATTAGGAGGGTGAGAGAGAAGCTTAGATTTTGTTTTCTGATGAACAAAGGGAGTTTTATCAAAGAACAACACATTTCACTTAGGATGTAAGAGCCTTTAAGCCTCATAGAAGGAGGATACATAAAAACTAAATACGAACCTTGTTAGGGTCTCACAAGGAGGTGGGGCAAAGGGCGGCGATGAGGGACACAGAGAGATGCAAGTATCGAAAGGAAGAAGATGGAAGTAAAAGTGAAGTGATGAGTTAGGGATTTAAGTTGGGAACTCGCAACGCAGCGTTTGAGAAAGGAAGATGAAGCTCACCGTTTCATGGGATGACCAGCATGACGTTGTATGAAGATGGGAGACTTAGAGAATGGCTACCTCGTAGGCTACTTGTCGTTCAAAGTAAATTGAGTCTTAGTATTGTCGTTTAGTCTTTTTGCATTCTGTTTTCAATTTTGCTTTTACTTTACACGTGTTGCAATTTCCTTTGTCACGTTTGTTATCCCTGCAAGGATATGTAGTGGAACGAACGTCTGAATAATCATCTGAACCATTATTGAAGAAACATCTAGAATTTGGAGGTCAAGGGCCCTCGAAGAACCCTTTGGCAATCTGATTCCTCAGTTGCTTTTCATCAAATAGTTGTCTTGCTAGTTCTTTGATTGTGAATTCATTTACATTCCCATTCTATTTACACTAAAAACCATACTCTAACCTAGAAAACTGCCTACAACCCTCTCTTAAACCCAGAGAACCCTTACAATTGGTATCTAGAGCCCACGGTCCTAATGGCTGAAAATACAAGATCTAGTAAACAACAGGAAATGCTCGCTAATCATGACCACAATATTCAGGAGTTAAGGGATCAAATGCACCAGATGAATGACATGATGCGCACCATGATGGCTACTCAAAATCAGATCCAAACCCAACTTGTGACTTGGGATCCTCGTGCAGATGGAGAACAGGAACAGATGGAAAATCGACGACCACCATTTAGAGGAATCAAGCTGGAGTTTCCTCTCTTTGATGGTACAGATCCGGCGGGCTGGATTTTCAAGGCCTCACATTACTTTGATTTTCATCAAACACCTGGTGCTCATAGACTTCTCATGGCTTCCTACCATATGAATGGTGAGGCCCTTGTGTGGTATCAGGATGCTGCAGACACTGGCCAATTCACATGCTGCAAACTTTTATCCAAGCTCTTCAACTCAGGTTCGGGCCTACTGCTTACGATGATCCCATGGAGGACATCACACGCCTCAAGCAAACTTCCTCAGTTGCAGAATACAAGGCCAGATTTGAAGCTCTTTCCAACAGACTGAAAAGACTTCCAGATTCCCATAAGTTAAGCTGTTTCCTCAGTGGCCTTCGAGATGAGATTCGACTTCCCCTTCGTATGTTCAACCCAGTAAATCTAAATGCAGCATTTGGCCTCGCACGAATCCAAGAGGAATATATTGTCAGTTCAAGGAGATCAACAAAAACATGGGGGGATAAGGGCAGTACATCTTCTTTCAGTAATAACCAAGGTGGATCAACCAGTGAACAAACTTCTAGATTTACCAGACCAGCAGTACCTACAAGAAAATTTTCTTCTATGCAAATGGATGAAAAAAGAAAAAAAGGCTTGTGTTATCACTGTGAAAAGAAATGGAACCCATTGCATGTGTGTAAAACCCCTAAGTTCTACTTACTACACGGTTCAGAAGTTGCCTCCGAAGACATCACTGATGAAGTATTTTATGATTCCACGGAACCTAAAGAGACAGGGCCTAAACTACTGCTAGAAAGTAACCCAGAAATTTCTCTCAATGCACTCACTGGCACTCCTTGCCCGAATACAATGAGGGTATGGGGCAAGATTGGCACCTCTATGGTGGTTATTTTGGTGGACTCCGGAAGCACCCACAATTTTCTTGATCCTCTAATTGTTAAAAAAAATCAGTTACCTATGGATGGAGCTGGACAGCTCAAGGTACGAGTGGCGAATGGTGAGCTCTTGCAAAGTCAAGGCTATTGCAGTAATGTGCTCACTAACATACAAGGTGCCACATTCTCTCCCTCATTTCAAGTTTTATCCTTACCTGGATGTGGTGCTGTGCTGGGAGTACAGTGGTTAAAAGGCCTTGGACCAATTACTTGGGATTTTGCTAGCTTAGTGATGCAGTTTCGGTGGAAGGGTAAAATGGTGGGGTTGAAGGGCTTACAATTAAGTGATACTACTTTTGTTAATGAAGATGATAAATTTTTGTTGCAAACTGTTCACAAAGGGAAGGGACTTATTTTACAGTTAATAGATACTGAGATGGAACATCCCTCTCAGCCTTGCTGCCCAGAAACTTTTCAGTTGCTAGAACACTTTCACTAGGTCTTTCAGGAACCTGTGGGCTTGCCTCCTACCAGGTCTCATGACCACAAGATAGTTTTGAAGGATGGCACTAGCCCAATCTCTACCAGACCCTATCGATACCCCCACTACCAAAAGATTGAAATAGAAAAAATTGTCTCTGAATTACTTAGAACTGGAGTTATTAGACCCAGTTCCAGCCCCTTTTCATCTCCTGTATTATTAGTCAGAAAACATGATGGCAGTTGGCGTTTGTGTGTCGATTACTGAGGGCCTCTCAACAATGAAACTGTTAAGGATAAATTCCCAATTCGAGTAATACATGAATTACTGGATGAGTTATATGACTTAGTGGTATTTTCCAAGTTAGACCTACGGTCTGGCTATCATCAAATCAGGGTGGTACTTGAGGATGTCCATAAAATAGCCTTCCGCACCCATGAAGGCCATTATGAATTTTTGGTAATACCTTTTGGGCTTACCAATGCACCCTCTACATTTCAAGGGCTGATGAACACAGTTTTTAAACCCTTCTTGCGGAAGTTTGTGTTAGTTTTTTTTGACGACATACTAGTTTACAACAGTAGTATGGAAGAACATTTGGATCATTTACAGCAAGTCGTAAGGAACCTAGCTTATCACTGTTTGTATGCTAAAAGGTCTAAATGTTTGTTTGGGGTGAATGAAGTAGAATGTTTGGGGCATATTGTGACCGTTGGTGGGGTCAAGGCAGACCCAAAGAAGGTGGCAGCCATGCTCGACTGGCCAGTACCTAAGAACACTAAATCCTTACGGGGATTTTTAGGGCTCACTGGGTACTCTCGTAAGTTCATTAAGGGGTATGTACTCATTGCATCACCACTCACTGAATTGTTGAAACTTAACTCATTTGTATGGAGTGAAAGGGCAGCTACGGCATTTCAGGATCTGAAGGCAGCCGTGACTTCACCACCTGTATTGAGGCTGCCAGACTTTTCACAACCTTTTACACTGGAATGTGATGCCAGCGGGGGAGGCATAGGAGCTGTCCTAATGCAAGGAGGCCAACCAATAGCTTTTTTCAACAAGGCTTTAAAGGGTAGAGCTCTGACCCTATCAACTTATGAAAAGGAGTTCCTAGCACTTGCAACAGCAGTTCATAAATGGAGACCTTATCTACTGGGTCAGGCTTTCACTATCAAGACTGACCAGCAAGCCTTAAAGTTCTTACTCGAGCAGAAGGTGGGCACGGTAACCCAACAAAAATGGATTACCAAACTTATGGGATATGACTTCAACATCCAGTACAAAATGGGGAAGGAAAACAAAGTGGCAGATGCACTTTCACGAATGCATGAGTCTGAAACAGTTCCTGAAGGGTCGTTAGCTGTTATTACCTTTCCTACTCCTCTATGGATTGACGAACTAAAGCATACTTATACCACCTCAACAGACTTGCAGCAACTATTAGCCAGATTTGACAATAATCAGGAGGTGCCTACAGGGTACACACTCCAGCAAGGCTTAATCTTAAAGAAGGGAAGAATAGTGGTGGACCCTCAATCGGCTTTCAAGAGCAAGGTTCTAAAGTTTATACATGGAGATCCTCAGGCTGGACACTCAGGATTTCTTAAAACTTACAAAAGAGCCAAAAGAGATTTTTTTTGAAAGGTATGAAAAAGGATATCAAAAAGACAGTCAGGGAATGCGATGTATGTCAAGTCAATAAATCTGAGTCTATTTTAGCCCCAAGCCTTTTGCAACCACTCCCTATTCCTGCACAGGCTTGGGAAGCAATTTCTTTAGATTTTGTGGAAGGGTTACCAATGTCTCAAGGTGCAAGTGTTATACTTGTAGTGGTGGATAGATTCACTAAATATGGCCATTTTATGGCACTCTCCCACCCATATACAGCTGCTGGGGTAGCTCAAATCTTTTTAAAGGAAGTGTTCAAACTTCATGGGGTTCCTAAAATAATAGTTTTAGATCGAGATCCCATCTTTTTAAGTTCCTTTTGGAAGGCCCTATTCGAGCTACAAGGGTCTACCTTGAATTATAGTTCCGCCTATCACCCAGAGACAGATGGACAAACGGAAGCTCTTAACAAAACCTTGGAGGGGTACTTAAGGTGCTATGCGGGGGTAAAACCTAAGAGCTGGGCCCAATGGTTACCAATGGCAGAGTTCTGGTACAACACATCCTATCATACATCTACCAAAATTTCACCTTTTGAAGCCCTCTACGGTTACAGTCCTCGTAAACTCACTACTTACATACCGGGCACATCATCAAATGTAGCAGTCGACAGTTTATTGCACACAAGGGATCAGATCAAGTCATTGCTTAAACAGAATTTAGAGGCATCACAAGCAAGGATGAAATTTTATGCTGATCGTAGACGAACTGAAAGGGAATTTATTGAAGGCGACTGGGTTTACCTCAAACTTCAGCCTTATAGGCAGAAGTCCATAGCAACTTGTCGGAATCTCAAGCTCTCTCCACGATTTTATGGGCCTTTCCGAGTGATCCAGCGTGTGGGAAAAGTGGCCTACAAGTTGGATCTGATAGCAGCCTCACGGATTCACCCAGTTTTCCACGTCTCTTGTTTGAAGAGAAAACTGGGTGACCAGTGAATGATAAAGCTGAAATCTTGCCGGAACCAGAAGTCATTTTGGACCGCCGTCTCAAGAACATACGCAGCCGAGCTACTACTGAAGTTTTAATCAAATGGGTTGGCATAAACCATGAAAACAATAGCTGGGAATCACTCTGGAAGCTTAGAGACCTTTACCCACACCTTGTGGGCAAGGTGCTTTAAGGGAGGGAGATTGTTTGGGTCTCACAAGGAGGTGGGGCAAAGGGCGGCGATGAGGGACACAGAGAGATGCAAGTATCGAAAGGAAGAAGATGGAAGTAAAAGTGAAGTGATGAGTTAGGGATTTAAGTTGGGAACTTGCAACGCAGCGTTTGAGAAAGAAAGATGAAGCTCACCGTTTCATGGGATGACCAGCACGACGTCGTATGAAGATGGGAGACTTAGAGAATGGCTACCTCGTAGGCTACTTGTCATTCAAAGTCAATTGAGTCTTAGTATTGTTGTTTAGTCTTTTTGCGTTCCGTTTTCAATTCTGTTTTTACTTTACACGTGTTGCAATTTCCTTTGTCACGTTTGTTATCCCTGCAAGGATATGTAGTGGAATGAACGTCTGAATAATCATCTGAACCATTATTGAAGAAACATCTAGAATTTGGAGGTTAAGGGCCCTCGAAGAACCCTTTGGCAATCTGATTCCTCAGTTGCTTTTCATCAAATAGTTGTCTTGCTAGTTCTTTGATTGTGAATGCATTTACATTCCCTTTCTGTTTACACTAAAAACCATACTCCAACCCAGAAATTTGCCTACAACCCTCTCTTAAACCCAGAGAACCCTTACAAACCCTCTGTGGTTATGATTTTAAAACCACGAAAAAAGATGTTGACATTTGGTCATCTGATGGAAATATAGTCAGCTGTGTTTCTATTAGTTGAGTCGGTATTCTAAAATTTCTATAAATGATATGTGCTACCAATTTTTTTATCGAGTCTCCATGTAGAACCCAATTGACTGATTTTGTTAACTTGGATGATCTAATTTTCCTTGTAGGCAATGGAGAAACCTAGACAGACAATCACTGCCATATGATATGTAGGAAATTTGTAGGTTTTATTTAACTTTCCAGTGTGCACTCTTTTTGGTCAGTATTTGCTGAGGGATAAAGACACCATTTTATCTTAAGAAACAAATTAGTTCTCTTTCCTGTTCGTTTTGCTTGTAAAATTTGGAGTTTGTAAAATTTCATCTTTCTGTCAATTAATTTTGAGTTTGTACATTTCATATATGGCTGTTCTGCTAATTTCTCACATTGGCAGATTGGAAGAGCTTTCGGACCTGAATTTTTGCTTAAGTTGTATCTTGCCGGGGCTCTTGGTGGTTCAATATTTTTCTTGGCGCACAAAGCCTTTATTCCCTCATCATCAAAGGTGCTAATATATTTTGCCCTGAGAAAGATTTTTTATAAGGACCTTTAGAAATAAATTTTGCAAATAATTAGTCCAATGGAATCTTTTCTGGTGTGTCTCTCACGCATTATGCCGTTTTGCAGTGCCTAACTAATTTCTGTTTCTCATCAGAAAGAAGAGAGGAGAAAATAAATTTGTTCTATGGATGACTACCAAGCCTATTGAAACTTCAGTCTTTAAAGAAAATGTGTCAATTATTTTTTTTTTATAAGAAAAATTTATTAATCCTCATAATTAGGCAAAGCTCAAGTACACATGTAGTATACAAGAGAAATATACCTAATTACAGCCTACTGGCAAACAAAGAAGCATACAAGTCATTAAAATTAGCCCCCTCTAATACAATGGTCTTAGCCCAAAGTAACAAAGATTGATAAAAGAAAGCTCTAATACCCCCTGAAGAACGTTCTCTATTTTCAAAGCATTGTCCATTCCTCTTGTTACATATACACCACATAAGACATATAGGCACCATCTTCCAAACCTCCACTACTTGACGATTTGCCCGTACTCCACTCCAACAAGCCAAGAGTTCCACCATCCTCTTAGGCATCACCCACGCAATGTCCATCCTTACAAATATATCATCCCAAAGAGCCTTCGTCACTTCACAATGGAGAACAAGATGGTCTGTTGATTCTCCATTTTTTTTGCACATAAAGCAGCAATCCATTATGATAATACCGCGCTTCCTCAGCTTGTCTATGGTCAGAATTTTTCCATGAGAGGCCGACCTACCAAAAAAGCAACTTTTAGAGGCACTTTGCTTTTCCAAATATGCTTCCAAGGGAAAACAGTAGAAGATTGAGAAGTCAAAGCATTATAAAAGGATCTTGCTGAGAAGTTCTTGTTCCTGGGATGAATCCACAACAGTTTGTCCTCTACACCATGCTCCAAAATCAATGCGTACAGGGTGCTGTATAAGTTAGAAGTATCTCCCACTTCCCAATCTGGGACTGCTCTTATAAATGGCACGTTCCACTGCAGCAGGCCATTTGAAGTGTCCATAAGATTAAGGGAAAGCCTCCTTAACAAAACTTGTTTCAAAGCTCTGATTTTCTAGAAAATGGTGGAGGATTGCAGGACACTTCCTGAATTTCATGGAGCATTTGCTGAAACTTGAAACTTGTTTGACTATTGAGTTTATTTGTGTTGTCTAGGGGGCAAGTGGGGTTGTGAATGCTATCATGCTGGTTGATATATTCCTCTTTCCAAAATCTACCCTCTATTTTGAATTTATTATCCCAGTCCCTGCCATCTTATTGAGACAAATAATTCTTCTACACTGCAATCCTCAACATTGCAGGACAACAGCACTACCAAGAAGGAAGATTTGGGAATATCATGGAGCACTACATCTGCAGCAGGCAATAGTTTGTTATAACTGAATGATGATGTGGCTGATCACTATTGGTTCATATATAGGAATCTTTGTATTATCTCTTTCTCTTTCATATATCACAAGTGTATAAATATACACCATTGTAAAGTCTCGGTTAAGTGAAATAGTAAGAAGAACGATGTTGGTTCTGAGGCATATTACTCTCTGTTATTCATAGTTCTTTTATCAAGCACCTACAGTGCAAAGTTTTCTTTATTATGGTATCAGAGAGCCACTAGGACTAGCGTCCCCTCTTCTATAATGGCCAACTCAAAACATTCTTCCTCAGCTAACCCAACCATTATTAGTTCTGCATCACACTTCATTACTATTAAACTTACCTTGGACAACTATCTCTTATGGAAGGCACAAATCGTGCCCTTCCTTAGAGGCCATCAGCTTCTTGGCTATGTGGACGGCACCATTCCTATGCCTCCTCTCCCATGTCTAACAATGCTGAAAATCCTGAATACAAGAAATGGGTATTACAGGACCAACTCATAGTAGCAACTATCAATACTTCTTTGTCCGAAACAGTATTGGCACAAGTGCTCTCCTGCGCAACCTCCTTTGCGATTTGGGAAACTTTGGCAAATCTATTTGCTGCCCAATCCTCTGCCCACGTAATGCACACTAAACTCCAACTTGCCACCTTAAAAAAGGGTTCATCTACCATTTCTGAATATTTTCACAAGGTCAATGCTCTGGCAGCTACCCTTAGTGCCGCTGGCCACCCATTACCCACCTCTGAGTTTACTATCTATTTATTAGCAGGACTAGGTTCCGATTATGAGTCCCTCGTGACCTCACTCTCCACGCGGCCTGATCCTTTGTCTACCCCTCAAATTTACAGTTACCTCTTGAACCATGAGTCTCGTATTGCACTACAGACCAATGCCCTTCTCTCACCCACGTCTCTCACTGCTGTCTACTTAATTAATAGACTTCCTACACCCATTCTCCAAAATAAATCTCCCTTCCAAGTTCTTTTTAACAAAATACCTGATTACAAATTTTTAAAAACATTTGGGTGTCTCTGTTGGCCCAATCTCAGACCCTTTAATCGACACAAAATGGACCTACGATCCAAACCTTGTGTTTTCATGGGTTACAGCCCAGATCACAAAGGCTATCTATGCCTTCATGTGTCAACAGGCCGAACTTACGTCTCACGGGACGTCCAATTCCATGAGACCAATTTCCCTTTTTCATCTACACCATCTGAACCTCAACCCATGTCCCATACCCTTGGCCCACCCATTAACTCCAAAATGCCCGTATCACCTCTTCCATTAACTACAATCTCCTCTGGGCCCAACTCTCACCAACCCGTACCCACCACTTAAACTTAGCCCACATTCCCAGCTCAGTCACTTATCCACTCGACAGATTTGGGACCATCCGATCATCATTCTTCATCTAGGTTTTCTTCTTTGCATCCTACTCCTTCAGCGCCGTCTTCCCTTACAGACCCAACAACTACTTCCTCATTTCCTCTACAGCCTCACCATCCCATGACCACCCGTTCCCGAAATAATATCCATTGCCCTCTCAATCGGTCTGACGGTACTATCGCATGGCCACCCCCGAAAACCTCTCTTCATCACACAGAAACCATTTCATCCAACATTCCAGAGGAACCTTCGTCTTTCACAGAGGCCTCCAAGCACCCTGAGTGGCGTGCGGCGATGGCTCTTGAATTTCAAGCTCTCCTCTCTAACCATACCTGGGATTTAGTCCCATTCACTCCTGGTTTGAATATCCTTGGTTCAAAATGGGTCTTGAAGACCAAATGTCGAGCCGACGGGACCCTTGAACGTCGCAAGGCCCGCCTTGTGGCCAAGGGCTTTCACCAACAATCTGGTGTCGACTTCTCTGAGACATTTAGTCCAGTTGTCAAGCCAGTGACGATCCGTCTCATCCTTTCCATTGCTGTTTCCTCTCGGTGGCCGCTACATCAATTGGATGTCCAGAACGCTTTCCTTCACGGGGACTTGGAAGAGGCTGTGTATATGCACCAACCGCCGGGTTTTGCTAATCCAGACTGTCCTCAACACCTCTGTAAGTTGCGTAAATCCTTATACGGACTTAAACAAGCCCCTAGGGCTTGGTTTTCTAAGCTCAGTAGCAAATTGCTTTCCCTAGGATTTATTGCATCTAGATCAGACACATCCTTGTTTATTTTCTCAAATAACATTGATTCTGTGTTTGTTCTAATATACATGGATGACATCATTATCACGGGCTCCAATTCCGCTCTCAGCTCTCAATTTATCTCTGCACTGAGTAATTCCTTTCCCATAAAGGATTTGGGTGACTTACACTATTTTTTAGGAATAGAAATCTCTCAGTCCTCTGATGGTTTGTGCATGACTCAATCCAAATACATTCATGATCTATTAAAGAAAACAAACATGCATGAGTCTAAGGCTGTTTCTAGCCCAATGTCATCTTCGGTTAAGCTTACGACAACTGATGGTTCATCCTTCGAGGATCCTCAGTTGTATCGAAGCACAGTAGGTAGTCTTCAATATCTCTCATTTACACATCCATATATTTCATTTGCAGTCAATAGAGTATGTCAATATATGCACTGTCCCCGCCTTCCACATTGGCAAGCAGTCAAATGCATCTTACGTTATCTCCGTCTCACATCTAACTTTGGTCTTCATTTTTCTTCTAAATCTTCATTTACTTTATCTGCCTTCTCTGACGCTGATTGGGCTGGATGTCCTGACGACCGCAAGTCAACTGGAGGTTATTGTGTGTATTTTGGTTCTAACTTGGTCTCTTGGGGCTCCAAGAAGCAACCCACAATTGCCCATTCCTCAACCGAAGCTGAATACAAAGCCGTCGCCAACACAACTTGTGAAATACTCTGGCTTCAGTCACTACTTAGTGAGCTAAAGATATTTCTTGCTGATCCACCAACCTTGTGGTGTGATAACCTTGGTGCAACATATTTGGCTGTAAATCCTGTTCTCCACTCGCGCACTAAGCATGTGGCTTTAGACTACCACTTTGTCCGAGAACGTGTTGCTGCAAAGTCTCTTCGGGTATCCTTTGTTTCCAGCAAAGATCAGCTTGCTGATATTTTTACTATGCCACTATCCACTGCCCGGTTCACTCTTATGCGATCAAGCCTCAATGTTTTCCCAATGACGCTTGCCTCGAGGGGGGCTATTGAGACAAATAATTCCTCTACACTGCAATCCTCAACATTGCAGGACAGTAGCACTACCAAGAAGGAAGATTCGGGAATATCATGGAGCACTACATCTGCAGCAGGCAATAGTTTGTTATAACTGAATGATGATGTGGCTGATCACTATTGGTTCATATATAGGAATCTTTGTATTATCTCTTTCTCTTTCATATATCACAAGTGTATCAATATACACCATTGTAAAGTCTCGGTTAAGTGAAATAGTAAGAATAACGATGTTGGTTCTGAGGCATATTACTCTCTGTTATTCATAGTTCTTTTATCAAGCACCTACAGTGCAAAGTTTTCTTTATTACATCTTATTGGTAAGCTCACCTTTAGCCTCTATCGATTTTGATTGTGCGAGACAAATACTTAAAATCCTCATAATACACCTTTTGTTAATTGTCATTGCAGGGGATCTTCCTAATTGGAAAAGATATCTTGAGGATAATAGAGGTATGCTCGATTTCTTCTATGACTAGCCATTTTCCTAAACACAACTCAAGCTTTAGAATTTTCTATGGATTGAAGCAGGTTAAGGGTAGTGTCATGATTATATGGGGGTACAACATAACAAAGTGACTCCAGTTATCTTTTGTACTGCTTGATCTGCACAGATGCTATTCCTATTTTTTTTTCTTTCTGTTGGCTGTAAGATTCAATATATGCAAGGGATGTCAAATATGAATTCTCCCATTGAATCATCACGTCTTCCATATTCTTGTCTGACCGCTAACTGACCTTATCTATTGTGAATTTTCAATGCCCTTTCTTAATTCTCTAAATGAGACAACCCTGCCCATATATGGAACTGCATGATAAGTTGATAACCTCAGCTAAATTGTCCTGATAAGCCCCAGGTGCTATTGATATATAATCACAATTGATCAATCTTTAAGAGCCCCTGTTGTAGGAGCAGACCAATGAATCATTGAAGATAATGGGTTTATATTATTGCTTTTGTTGTACTGTTGCAGGTAGACAGCCATATATCAGGAGCAGCACACTTGGGGGGTGCTGCAGTTGCGGCTATAACCTGGGCTCGAATTCGGAAAGGTCGTTTCTAAATCATACCTGAGTTTGAAAAAGATTTTTCTAAATCGTACCACAATTCTATAAACTCCTTTCTCTAGTGCCAATATAGTCGGTTTTCCTTTTCTTGTGTTTAAACCTCCCTATGATTACTTGTAATGTGATAGGCTAGAACCAGTGGAAACGTGACTGCTTGTTAGGCCAGTCGGGTTTAGAGTTGGTGTTAGGAAATGCATCCATTTTTCCTTTCTTACTCCAAAGGAATTTCATGAAAATGGCATGTTTAGCAGCAGTAATACTAGGCTTCTGTGTTTCTTTTTTTTTTTCCCATCAATTTCATGAAAATAGCATGTTTAGCTACGTGTAGAATGATTCATTGACCAGTCTGGTATTACTATAAGCGGTACAAGTACATTATATTCTCCACCCATATTTGACCACGGGGGTGGAGGTAGATTGTAATAAACTGGAGAATGCAAACAAGCGGGTACACATGGATGAACTCCCAAAAAAAAAAAAAAAGTAGAAGAAAAAAACAAAGAAAAATATAGAGATCGAGCTATTTTTGGCAAAACAACATTTCCCCCTTTTTCCTTCTTTTTCTTCAATTTTCTCACAAACCAAACACTCCACTTGTAACTCAAGGCACTACATCAAGTCTTGGAGGAGTCGTGCAATGTGAGTTTTTGGCCTAGCCACTCTATTCCTCCATTTTTATTTCCTTCGTTATCCTGGTAAAGAATAAGTGTCGAAAAACATATAACAATTCCTAGAAAGCATAATGTGCTTGTGTGTGAAAATGTAAAACAAACTTTGGTATTAAGCTTAAGATAGTTTCAGCCATGGAGCGAAGGTGTTCAAATGTGAAGGAGTTTTAACATTTAAAAATGGATCTAGGACAAGGGATTGGATGGAAATGCACCAAATATTCATCTTTGGCTTGTGTTTGGGTTTCCGCGATAGGGTATATTGAAGATCTATGCATAAATGCACAGATCAAACAAGACAGAATATCAAAGTGTTTTCGTATTCCTCTTTACAAGTTGGAACAGTTTACATGGTATCACAGAGCCACTAAAAGACATACGTCTTCTCTTCTCTGATCCTAAATGGCCTCCTCATCTTCCTCAAACTCCACTAATTCCACTACTCCTGCTACTATCCCAACCCTCACCAATTTTCCATTTACTATAAATTTTAAACTCAATTCCTCCAACTATCTTGTGTGGAAAGCTCAAGCTTTACCATACTTCCGAGGTCACGACCTTTTTAGCTACCTTGATGGCACAATCCCCATCCCACCCAAATAAATAGATTTCCCTGACTCTAACACTGGCGCCATTCACAAAATTCCAAATCCTCAATATAATCAGTGGCTTCGTCAGGATTCCTTAATCCTAGCCACCATCAACTCCTCACTCACTGAAGATGTCCTGATATGAACCCGCGGGAATGAAATCCCTTGAATCCACAATCAATTTGAAAACTTTTCAAGAAAGTCAAAATCAAGTCAACGGATGGAGAATCAAGGCCTGATGAGAACTCGTTTCAAGAATACAGATTATATTAAAATGTAAACCCGTTGAAGAACCCGTCTCAAGAACCCAGATTACAAGGAGGAATGCCATAAAGGTTGTGATTTACTTTTGATAAGTTCAAAAGTTCAATCAAGAACAAGAGGAGTAAAACTCAACTCACAATGAATAAATTCATCAAATTTCATAAAATTTCTTAAAATGAGGTAACAAAGAGTATTTAAAACAAAACCTAATCAAACCCTAGTCAAAATAAATCTCCATCTTCAAAAAATGCCTTTGGATGAACAGTGCCGCAGCTACAGTATGACGCTACAGTAACTCGGCTACAGTACTTTTGAAACCCTAGTTCGCTATAGTACTTCTTGAAACCCTAAGTCAATAAAAATAATAAATTTTCCAACATGCCCTTGAATAGGCCCCTCCGCCTTAAGTCCTTCTGATAATTAAACCCAATAATTCTAAACTAATAAAATAAGTCATTTAAATGAATTAACAAGTTGAAAATCTTCAAGGGCCCAAAGCCTTTAAGTCATGTTGTTACCCTCTTCCATAACTTATCAAATGAATCAAAACAGGATCTTCATCTTTCAAGTCCATCTTGAGTGTTGGAGTCTTGTAGCTTCATCCCAAGTGGATTGTATCAATCCTTGCATTGCCTCTTTGATCTTCTTAACTCTTGACCATGTAATTGACTCATCTGGAACTTGCAAAGGATCTTTAAGACTAGGAGGTCCATTTTGGTGCCCATCATTCCCCCTCTCCTCAAAAGGATTCGACCTCGAATCTCCACTTGGATCAAAGGGAAAAATGTTAGTAACATTGAAAATAGCAGAAACATGATACTTACCTGAAAGATCCACTTTATATGCATTTTCATTAATTTTCTTAAGAATTTGAAAATGTTCATCCAAGCTACTCCTATTATCAACAAGCAAAAGCATCAAAGGTAAATGAGCAAGTGGATTAAAACTATAAACAATTTCAAACAGAGAATATGAAGTAGTAGTATGCATGGTCCTAATATATGCAAACCCTATATATGGCAAACAATCCTCCAAAATTTTTAAATTCTTATTAACAACAGTGCATAAAAGCTGAGTTAAAGCCCTATTAACTTCTTTAGTTTGACCATTAGTCTGTAGATGACAAGTAGTGGAAAATAAGAGCTTAGTACTACCCAAGTTCCCTCACAACACCTTCCAAAAGTAGCTAAGAAATTTAACATCTCTATCATAAACAATACTCCTAGGTACACCATGGAGTCGCACTATCTTCCTGAAAAAAAAGTCAGTTATGTTTGTGGCATCATCTGTTTTATGGCATGGAATGAAATTTACTATCTTACTAAATCTATCCACAACTACAAAAATAGAATCTCTACCCTTTTTTGTACTAGGCAGCCCCGAAACAAAGTCCATAGACATGTCTACCCATGGCTCATTAGGAACGGGTAAGGGTATATACAACCCATGTGGCAAAACCCTAAATTTGGCATTTCTACATGTAATGCACCTGACACAAATACGATTGACATCTCTCTTCATCTTAAACCAATATAAATGTTCATACAAAATATTTAAAGTTTTCTTGACATAAAAATGATCACTCCAATTATATGCAAACTTAATGAAAGGTAAATGATAGTCTCGCAAACGTTCATGCAACAAGTCAATGTATGGCAAATGATACTCCCATAAACGTTTATGTGACATGTTAATCAATGACAAATGATACTTCCACAAACGTTCATGCAACAAGTCAATAAATGGCAAATGATACCCCACAAACGTTCATGCAACATGTCTAAAACCCTTTTTACACCATAATGACCCAACAAACCACATCCATGCACTGGCATCTCACGCATAACACTAGTAGGCTCACAAAATGTATTCTCTCTAAACAAATACCAATCTAGTCTATAACACTTACCAAATGACGCATTCTCACACGCTCCATACACGCTAGCAAAGTCAACATCATTAGCATGCAATTTCTCATCATATTCAAATCTCAATAATTTTGCATATAAAATGAAGACAAGGCCATACCTTCTTGGTAAAGCATCAATCACAAAATTTTCCTTACCATGTGTGTATTTGACTACATGAAGAAAAGTCTCAATACAGTCCTCCCACTTAGCATGCATTATAGTCAAAAACTTACCTTGTCGCTTCAAGTGTATTAAGGACTCATGTTCTTCAAAGAAAGGTCGGATAGGAATTGTCCCACCTGGCACAAAATCAATGTAGTGCTCTATCTCGCTAATAGGTGGCAATCCACTAAATACACCACTAGGAAACACGATCTCATATCCCTGCAACAAAGAAACAACAATACTAGGCAAAAATACGTCAAGTTAGTTAGTATTAAGACTCGCCTTAGCATAAAAACTCACTTTTCTCTTTATTTTTCTCTCACTTTCTTCACTCTCTCTTTTCTTTCCACTCACTTTTCTTTTTCACTCACTTTTTCCTTTTCAAACTTTTTTTTTCCTGTCACTCTCTTTTTCTTCATCTTTTTTTGTACTCTCGATCTTATAATTATTTTTTTTCTTTTCTGTCACTCTCTTTTTCTTCATCTTTTTTTGTACTCTCGATCTTATAATTATTTTTCAACTCATTATCTTTTTTTCTTGAGGTGTCAGTCTCACCTTTTTTTTTCTCGCTCTCATTATTCTCACTTTCTCAATTTCGACCTCACTATTTTTTATTTTTTTTTTATATCAATCTCACATTCACTCTTACTTTTTAGCTCAATCTCACTTTCAGTCTTACTTTTTAGCTCAATCTCTTTTTCACTTTTTCTTTTTTGATCACTCTCACTCTTTCTTTTTTTGTCACTCTCATTTTCACTTTTTCTTTTTTGATCACTCTCACTGTCACTCTTTCTTTTTTTTATCACTCCCATTTTCACTCTTTCTTTTTTGAGCAACCTCACTTTTCAATTTCAGTTGGTCCCCATGGACTTGTGTTGGAATTAAAGGAGCAAGTTTGATTGTTTTTCCATCATTTTCAAAATTGTACATGTTTCTTAACCCATCGTGGATCACCTTCCTATCATACTGCCACGACTTTCCCAACAAAATATGGCTAGCATGCATATGCACTGCATCACAAAGCACCATATCTTGGTATTTTCCAATTGAAAAAGAAACTAACACTTGCTTATTTACCATAACCTCCCCACAATCACTCAACCACTACAACTTGTATGGTCTAGGGTGTTTCAAGGTAGGTAAATTCAATTTCTCAACTAAAGTAGTACTAGCCAAATTAATACAACTCCTCAAATCAATGATCATACTACATACCTTGTTGTTGATGTGGCATCTAGTATGAAAAATGTTCTCGCTCTATTGCTCCGTATCATCCATCTTAAGTCGTGTATTGAGTGCACGCATAGTAACAAGAAAATCACCATACACTTATTTCAGATTCTCATTTTCAACACTAGACCCACGTCACCTCCTATCTCTCATGCCCTGGAGATTTCTAATTACCGCTTCTTGATGATCCATCCTATCCCTCACTTCATCCAACACCAAGTTCAACCGCTCAAACTGTTGTTGCATGGCTTGCAACACAAATGATGAGTTATCTGCTACATCCTTTGGTGATAAGTCACTGCTATGAGACACATAATATGTTGCACAAAAACAATATTAGTGGAAAACCTCACACACTCCCTTATGTGTTTACACTTGAATAATGGCACTCCACTCGTGTTTCACTCTTAATGGTTTTTTCCCAATAATAGTCTCACACTCTCTTGCCTTTTACCTCAATAGTTTTTCCGCTCAAGTTCTTTAAGAACTAGTTGAACTAAATCAAGACAATACAACTTTGTATTATTCCAACCAGTAATATAGATCCAAGAAACAAGGAATGAATAAAATGACACAGGACTCAAGGAATTTATACAAGGGAAAGAGTAATTATAAAACAAGATACCAATTAGAAAGATGTATTCAGCTCCTATGATGATAAAAGCTCAATCAACAAATACTTTCTTTCTCTTTGTTGTAACTATGTAGCAACATTTGAATATGCTACTTTTTCTTCTTCTTCTCTTTTTATTTATTTATTTATTTTTTTTTATTTTTATTTTATTTTCTCTTATTTTCTCTAATGCAATCACAAATAGCAATATTCAAACACACAAGAATTGACAATGAAGTAGAAGAGAATCAATGGAACGACACTCCAAGCAATTGATAAACTTAGAGATGCAAGAAACCCTAGAATTTTGAAACCCTAGGTGATGCAAATTTCAGTCAAACCCAAAATCCTAAAAATTTCGACAACCTACTTTTTGTTTGTATTTTTTTGTAACCCTAGAACAATAAAGCCCTAGAATTAAATTTAAAAATGCAAGAACTTAAAAGATAGAATCATACCTGATTAGAAACCTTGCTTTGAATACCAAATGATATGAACCCACGAGAATAAAATCCCTTGAACCTACAATCAATTTGAAAACTCTCTAAGAAAGCCAAAATCAAGTCAACGGATGGATAATCTAGACCCGATGAGAACTTGTTTCAAGAGCCTAGATTATATTAAAATCTAGACCACTTGAAGAACCCGTCTCAGGAACCTGGATTACAAGGAGGAACACCACAAAGGTTGTGATTTACCTTTGATAAGTTCAAAAGTTCAATTAAGAACAAGAGGAGTAAAACTCAACTCACAATGAATAAATTCATCAAATTTCATAAAACTTCTTAACATGAGGCAACAAAGAGTATTTAAAATGAAACCTAATCAAACCCTAGCCAAAATAAATCCCCATCTTCCAAAAACGCCCTTGGATGAACAATGCCGTGGCTACAGTACGACGCTACAGTAACTCGGCTATAGTACTTTTGAAACCCTAGTTCGCTATAGTACTTCTTGAAACTCTAGTTCAACAAAAAAAAAAAATTTCCCAACATGCCCTTGAATAGGCTCCCCTTAAGTCGTTCTCATAATTAAACCCAATAATTTCTAAACTAATAAAATAAGTCATTTAAATGAATTAACAAGTTGAAAGTCTTCAAGGGCCCAAAGCTTAAGTCATGTTGTTGCCCTCTTCCATAGCTTATCAAATGAATCAAAATAGGATTTTCATCTTTCAAGTCCATCTTGAGTGTTGGAGTCTTGCTAGCTTCATCCCAAGTGGATTGTATCAATCATTGCATTGCCTCCTTGATCTTCTTGGCTCTTGACCATGTAATTGATATATAATTGATCCATCTGGAACTTGCAAAGGATCTTTAAGACTAGGTCCATTTTGGTGCCCATCATGTCCTCAGTCAAGTCATGTCTTACACCACATCTCGTGAGGTATGGCTTGCACTTGTGCGCAACTTCTCTTCTCTTTCCCGTGCTAAAGTGATCCAAATTCGAACCCAATTGGCAAATGCTAGAAAAGGGGCAATGATAGCAAATGCATATTTCCTCTCCATCAAAAGAATGGCTGACAAGCTTGCCTTTGCTGGACAACCTCTCAAAAGTGATGATATAATCACCTATGTTCTTGCAGGACTTGGCGATGAATATGATTCCACGGCCTCCACGATTACCTTAAGACCTGGTCTTGTCAACTTGGAGGAACACTACTCCCTACTTCTCATCTGTGAATCACATATAAATCATAATAATCAGCCCCTTCAAATTGCTGCTTTTGCAAATATGGTCACCACGAAACCTCAACAGCAAACTTGACAAACTGGAACTTTTCAATCGTCCAATCGAAATCGAGGTAGCTAGTGGAGGACGTTCTCAATCTCGTGATTCAGGCCAATCAAACTCCCTTATCTGTCAGGTATGCTTCAAACCAGGCCATAGTGCCCAAAAATGCTATCACCGCTTTGATTTATCTTATCAGGATCAACAAAATTCCAACAATCAACCACAAGCACTGCTTGCTGCCAACTATCCACATGTTGACAAAGAGTGGCATCCTGACATAGGAGCCACCCATCATCTCACAAATGACATGAGCAATATTCATGATCAAAATGAAGGCTATGATATGCAAGACCATGTCTAGGTGGCTAATGGTGCAGGTCTGAAAATTGTGCAAAGTGGCACTTCTACAATCTCGTCTCCCTCTAAATCATTTGTTCTTAATCAAATTCTGCTTGTTCTCGATATTCAAAAAAATCTGTTATCTGCTCAACATTTTTGTTTAGACAATAATGTTTTCTTTGAGTTTCATGCTTCTTCCTTCATTGTGAAGGACTAGTCGGGGACTATCCTTGTGATACCCTGCTCATTCCTTCTTATGTACGTTTCTTCTTTCAAATGTATGTCCCGTTTTTATGACGTAAACAAATTTCGAGGGCAGAGATTATGTGATCATCTGCCCTTCTCACTAGCGACTACGAGCCACGTCATGCGTGTCGAACCATGATGGCGTGTTTCGAAATATATCGTATGACTTTTAGGGCACGCCCAGTATTTTAAATATGCTGGAAATATTTATAAGAAGTATTTCCAGTCTTATTGAATTAAGATTTGATCTTAAATACGACAGTCATAATATTATTGAAGAGCTCCAAAAATATTATAATTGTCGGAAATCATTTTAATAGTATTATTAAAATGATTTCAATTATTTAAGATATTATGAGATTTAAATTATGTTGAAAGCTTTTATTAATCAAATGATTTTATTCTTTTCAATATGTTCAGTGAGACTTCATCATTTTATTAATGATGAAGAATATTATTTTATAAACTAAAGTTAGTTTAAAATAATATTTTACCTTAATTCCTTTAAGCGTTTTTAATTAAGTTAATATTTATGCATTTTCAAATCAGTATTTGAGATCCACCGTTAGGTCGTTACGTGGATCCCCAGACGAAGGGACTGGATTATAAACCCAGACCCTCTCTCTTTCCCCCTCACTTTCCCCAGCCCTCTCTCTCTCCTCTTCTCCCCTTCGGCGTACGTAGTACGCATCCCACTCCCACGCCGAAGCCTTCAATGCACAGCCCGGCGCTGCCGTGCGTCGCCAGACCACACCGCCGGCACCACCAGCACCACCAGCTCTACCTCATGCCAGTGAGTCCTCCCATGCCAGTCTCTCTCTCTCTCTCTCTGCTGGCCATGCATAGCCCCAACGGGCTTAGTGCTACTGCGCCGCCGTGCGCCACCCAATGGCGCCACCACCTCCATGGAATCTTCCACTTCCATCGGCCATCACCCTCCAGCGAGCTTAGGCCCTCCCATGCAGCCACCTTCCCCGTCGCACGCACAAGAGACCCACGCACGGCTTCACCGTGCGCTGCCTCTAGCATCGCCGTACACGGTACCCACGGCCACCAAGTACTGCCATGGACCTCCTCTTCCCTCCCCCTTCCTCCTCCACTTGATCCATGGCCAAAAGCCCTTCTCCACCGCACGGGCTTCCTTTCTTCACACGCAGGGGTTGCACACCCTCCACTGCCGTGCACCACCACCCATGACAGATGACCACCACCTCCAGCCTCCTTAGGCCACTACCGAACTATCCCAACAGCCATTAGCTCTGATCTACCACCCATGCACGCACACTCTCTCTCACTCTCCCACGACTTCTCTGTAATACCCTGCTCCTTCCTTCTTACGTACGCTTCTCTCCTTCTGACGTATGTTCCGTCTTTATGACGTAAGCAAATCCCGAGGGCAGAGATTTTGTGATCATCCACCCTTCTCACTAACGACTGCGAGCCACGTTATGCGTGTCGAACCATGATGGCGTGGTTCGAAAGATATCGTGTGACTTCTAGGGCACGCCCAGTATTTTAAGTCATGTTGGAAATATTTATAAGGAGTATTTCCAGTGTTATTGAATTAAGATTTATCTTAAATACGACACTTGTAATATTCTTGAAGAGCTCCAAAAATATAATAATTGTCAGAAATCATTTTAATGTTATTATTATAATGATTTCAATTATTTAAGATATTATGAGATTTAAATTATGTTTAAAGCTTTTATTAATCAAATGGTTTTATTCTCTTTAATATGTTAAGTGAGACTTCATCATTTTATTAATGATGAACAATATTATTTTATAAACTAAAGTTAGTTTAAAATAATATTCTACCTTAATTCCTCTAAGCGTTTTTTAATTAAGTTAATATTTATGCATTTTAAATCAGTGTTTGAGATCCATCGTTACGTGGATCCCCAGACGAAGGGACTCGATTAAATACCCAGACCCCCTCTCTTTCTCCCTCACTTTCCCCGTAGCCCTCTCTCTCCTCCCTCTCCCTCAAGCGTACGCAGTACGCGATCCACCCCCACGCCCGATTCTTCTGTGGCTCGGCCTGGCGCCGCCGTGCGTTGCCATACCTCACCGCCGGCACCACTAGCTCCACCTCACGCCGGTGAGTCCTCCCATGCCGATCCCTCTCTCTCACACTCTCCCTTTCTCCCCGTTGGAAGTGCAAAGCCTGAATGGGCTTGGTGCACGTAGCGCCGCCGTGCGCCGTCCTCCGGCGCCACCACTGTAATGCCCCAAACCCTGTTGGCCTGGAGAATTATTACCTGTCACTTAAGAACATGTTTCTCAACACAACTAAAATAAAATTCCAAAACTTTATTAGCAAAACTCAATCTCAAGTACTCTAAATAACCACATTGAAACTCTACAAAGTCATTACTGCAGCAAAATAAACTAAGGAGTCCAAAATCTCCCTGTAGTCATAACAAACCAAACTAATAACTTCAAAAGTCTTACTAAACCCAAGCCCAAGATAAAATTAAATCTAAAAGACATTAAAACTAAAGGACATCAGAATTCATTCTTCTAACATCCTCTCCCAGCTTAATCATGCTCACCAATCTAATCCAGGTCCTCAGTTAGACTCTCCACATCATCTAAAAAATATTATGAAGATAGGGGGTGAGTTATCAACAACTCAATAAGCATAGGACATATGCTAGCGTGCAAACATGAGCATTTACAAAGTATAGCATGCAGAACAAAATATTTTCCAGAGTTATAAAGCAGAACAGAACATATTTTCAAAAGTAACAGAGCGATAGTTTTAAGACACGTAAAACCCATAATACTTTGGCATAACATAAATTGAGTATCATCATCAGATCAAAACAGAGCATCACAAAGAGCAGAGACCATGTTTCACCCCCGTGGTAGGGTTGTGCTAACCCCGGTGGCCAAACCTGGCAGAGACAGAGGTGAAATCTTTCCTTTATTCTTCTCGGAGCCCCGAGTGTGCACACAGGAAAGACCACAATAAAACCACTTTATTTCCAAAGTGGGTGCACTCAGAGACAGAGAAGTTGGTACCAACCCAAATAGAGCAGAGCATAACAGAGCAGAGCAGAGACAGAGT
The DNA here is from genome assembly GCF_001411555.2 of Juglans regia. NCBI lineage: Eukaryota > Viridiplantae > Streptophyta > Magnoliopsida > Fagales > Juglandaceae > Juglans > Juglans regia. The sequence continues at coordinate 3,746,129 of NC_049909.1, read as the reverse complement.
CAGATACAAATACCAGTACACCATGCCAAAGGTTTTCAGATGTTATATCAAAATAATACAGAGTACCAGAACAGAATCAGACAGTTTACACACACTGACAACAAAAGCCAGAACCTATTTCTAAATAAATGCACAATTTTTCATATTCTCAATATCGCTCCCTTTTTTAGATTTCAGAAAACACATGATAGAATTTAGCTCATGTCTACACAATGCATGTCAGAACATGTTTTTCCTTTTTCACACAGATTTCATGAATAATGCAGATAAGTGACCGAGGTTTTTATTTGTTTTCACAAGTTCCCATCATATCACAAAATATGCAAGTTTTCATAAAATCAACCTCAGTCTTATTAACTTGTATAAAACCTAGCATAGGAGCCCCACTTACCTGGACAACTTAGCTTTTTAGAATTTTCCTAAAAAATGTCGAGTCGAATATAAATCGTCACCTATAAAAAATAATCACATAATTCCATAAGTTTTCAATCAATCACGGATTTCGATATTTAAGCCTAAACTTCTAAAATAACCTATTTTAATATCTCAAAACTTACAACCCTCATAATCCCAAAATATATCATCACTTCCTAAAAATCACCAATATTCATCATGACCAACATCAAACTCAAAACACCAATATTTAAACCCGAAACAGCCAACAAATTTCATAGCATAAACCAATCTCACACAAACAACTCCATCATCCAATCCAACCGACCCCCTTACTCCTCGGACTCAGTCTGGCACAACCAACCAATTCACAGTAAATATGACTTAGCGCAGAAATACATTTAAATCTCAAAAGTTCTTTGGGAAAAATACTTACAATGCTATAATATAATTTTTGAAAGATGACGGAGGTGCTAGAAGCGGCAATGCAGCAACAATACAGTGCCAAATGCACTGTGGCCGTGGGTCTCATAAACTCAATTTTGAACGGGTGTAAACGAAGACCCGAGATTGATAGGGTAGGACTTAGGGATGTCAGTGAAGCTAGTGGTGGTGGTGGTTGGCCGTGGGTGGCTGCGCAATAGGCGGTTGAAGTGCAAAAACACCCAAAACGGAAATATTGATGGTGGGGCTTCACCGGTGACAGATCAGAGGTGGGGTTGGATCCATTGGGTTGCTAGGAGGTCGAGGATGATATGGTGAGAAGATGGTGGCCAGAGGCGGCGCGACGGCGGCGCAGCGGCGCAAGGAGTGCCGCGGCTTGGTGGTGCGCGTGGGAGCTAATGGCGGCGCGTTTGGGGCTGAGATTACAGGGGGGTGGTCGCCGGTGGCTGGGGAGGACGGTGGGCCGGGCAGTGTCGCGCACAGCGGTGCAAGGCGGCGGGGCTGGTTGGATGAAGGAACGGATGGAGAGAGAGGGAGGAGGGTGCGCGGGAGAACCAGGAAGAAAGAAGAAAAAAGAAAGAAAAGAAAAGAAGAAAAAGAAAAAAAGAAGAAAAGAAAAGAGGAAAGAGAAAATGTAGGGAAAGAAATGAGGTCTAATCCTCACATCTTGGGTCACAAAAATGATCCAACGGAAACTATTTTAAAACAGCAAGTGAAATAAAATAATTCAAACGCAGTGATTAAAATGAAAATAAATAATTAAACCCAATAATAAGCTAATTTAATATGAAAAACAATTTAAATGTATTACAATAATCAATTATAAGAAAGCACTTCAGAATAATTTTCACAAAATTAAAAACATAAAAATAAACCCACTAAAAATCCAACCAATTTTAAAATAAGAGAATAAATTTTTAAATTAATAACAAATAATCTTTCAATTAAAAATACACTAAAATACGGGGTATTACAACCACTCCCACGGCAGCTTCCTCTACCCCCAGCCACTACTCCCCAGTGAACTCAACTCCTCCCATGCAGCCACCTTCACCGTAGCATGCAAGAGGAGACCCATGCACGGCTTCACTGTGCGCTGCCTCTAGCACCGCCGTACGCGGCACCCATGGCCACCAAGCACTGCCATGGACCTCCCCTTCCCTCCCCCTTCCTCCTCCACGTGACCCATGGCCAGAAGTCCTTCTCCACTGCACGGGCTTCCTCTCTTCACAAGCACGGGTTGCACACCCTCCACCGCCACCCACTACAGATGACCACCACCTCCAACCTCCTCAGGCCACCACCGAGCCAACGCAACCACCTATGGCCCCGATCTGCCACCCACGCATGCACACTCTCTCCCACAGCTTCTCCTTCGCCGCGTGGCCGGATCCACCACCGTGAACCACCATGGCGTCACCCCAGGGCCACCATGAGCTCCACCAGCAACCCCTCAGCCCAACCCTAGGTCCAAACCACCACTTTAAGTGATGGGTAGTCACTGCACGTGATGGACAGCCACTGCGCGTGGTTGACCGCCATTGTACACTGCTAGATCTGCCGTGTTACGCTCCTTGCCATCATCACAAGGCCACCACGAGCCCTTCCAAGACCACACCTAGCTATCCAAACGCCTAAACAGTTAACGTACATGGGTTAGCCGCCACGTACGATACTTCCAACATCATCGGCTGTGACGATCAACGAGCAACGCACGGGTTATCCTGTCGATGGTATAACCCTCTATCCCTCGTAATTATGTTAGATATTGATTAGTTGACTAGGTTGTGGACTGTGCTGTTAGTATTTGTGGAGTTGTGGTATTGTGATGTGGTGCTGTGTGATGAAGTGTTGGGCATTCTGTATGGTGAAGTGTTGGGCATTTCTGTGTTGGATGGAGATGTGTTGTGCCGTGTAGTGTACTGTGAAGTGTTGGGCATATTAGGAAGTGTGTTGTGTGTGTTGGGGATTGCGTTGAAATGGTGGCGTAGTGTATGTAGAATGGAAAGAGTACACGCTAAGTGTACTCTGTGTGGCATAACGTGCATGTAGGGAGTACATTGAGAATGTACTCCATGTGGTGGAGTAATGCGCCATGTGGCGGATATGCCATAATGGTGATGTGGCGTGTGGAATGGGAATAGTACACGCTGGGTGTACTTTGTGTGTGGCGTAATGTGAGACAAGGAGAGTATATGTAAAATATACCCTCCTAGCGTATTGTGGAATGGGATGAGTACGAGTGGAGTGTACTCCATGTGGTATAGCGATGCACCATATGGCAGGTACGCCATAATGGCGATGTGGCGTAGTGCGTGTAAAGGGAGTACACGTGGAGTGTACTCTATGTGGTATAGTGATGCACCATATGGCGGGTATGCCATGGTGGTGATGTGGCGTAATGTGTATGAAGGGAGTACACGATGAGTGTACTCCATGTGGTATAGTGATGTACCATATGGCGAGTATGCCATAATGGTAATGTGGCGTAATGCATGAGAATGGAGTACACGTGGAGTGTACTCCATGTGGTGGAGTGATGCACCATATGGCGGGTATGCCATAACGGTGATGTGTTGTAGTGTGTATGAAGGGAATACACGAGGAGTGTACTACATGTGATATAGTGATGCACCATATGGTAGGTATGCCATAGTGGTGATATGGTGTATGTGAAGGGAGTATACGTGGAGTGTACTCCATGTGGCAGCGACACTTCGTGTGGCGTGTCGTAGAGATAAGCATGGTTATGTGATTGATGGGCGTGAAACGTGATGAGTAGTGTCGGGAACTGTGGAACAGTGTCCCGAAGTAGTTATGGCATAGCCTGTAGTCTGAGGTGGCAAGTGTCACCATGATGGACTTATGGCTAGGAGTATGCGTGAAGTAGCAGAACAAGTATAAGAGTGCGCAGCGGAAGCATGACTGAAGAATGTCACTAAGTGACATGACTATTGACAGTCGTGCTTGCGATGGACGAAGTAGCGGAACAAGTGTAAGAGTACGCAGCGGAAGCATACTGGGCAACGTCACGAAGTGACGTGGTTATTGGCAGTCATGCTTATGATGGGTGAAGTGTTAGAGTGTAGAAATGGAGTAATGGGAACGTGACGAGATGTCACGACAAGGTCACAGTGTAGTTCTGGATTAGTCTCGAGCTATATGACGTGACATAAGGCGTAGTGAATGGAGTATTGTCATGTTAAGTGTTGGGATGAACTGTCAAAAGGGACGGGTAGTGTGAAGAGTCATGCTAGCCTGGTTAAGAGAAGGTTGATATCGGAGTATGGTGCTTGTTTATACAAGCAGGTGATCAACGTGTCATATGTTGATCTTAGGTAATGAAGGGGTAAGGTACATGTGTAATCTGGGTAGACATGTGTCGGACGGATTCACCATATGTAATGGGTAATCTGTCGTGAGCATAGTTGCACAGTGCTTAAACCTCAAAGTTGGCTTAGAGCCGTGTGGATTGTATGGATGGGAATGAGGATTAGTATGGGCTAAGGTACATGAAGATAGTGACGGGCGTATTATCTAGGATTGGGATGCGTGATTCCATCGGTCGGAATCATGCGTCGTAATGTGGTTGTAAGAAGAGTTAGACGAATGTCTTAGTGTCTTAATCCTAAGGTGAATCATGGGTTCACTTTAGTGGATGAGCACTCGAGGCAAGACTTTGAGTTGGAAGATGTGGTGACCATAAGTGGTCCCCGAAGGGTTTAACATAGTAAAGGGCACGTAAGTGCACGGGATAGAAGGAGAGTGTTCTAAGTGATATGTAGCTCTACCTCTAGTTTAAGTTGCTTATGCGTTAGATAGAAAATAACGCTAAGGTATGTGTATGCATGTAGGTTGCCATCTGACAAGCACATGAATGGACTGCATGATATGGAAGTAGCATGGAGTCCAGGTAAGTGTTACATTCATACTCTTCTAGAGTTTTCTTAAATTAAAGAGATGACAACGAAAGTTTTTCTTTTTAAAGTGTTCAAAGGTATAAGTATGTACGGCCCCTCCTTGGCAGCCCCTGTTTATGCAACCAAAGTATTAATTGTACGTATGTGAATGGATGACTATACGCTGTATCTATTGTATGTATTTTCTAAGAAAATCCATAAACTGATGAAAATGCATGAAAGGCATGACAACGGATGCTTTTATGGATCCTACGAACCGACGCTTTCATGTGCGCCACGAGGTGCTTGTGGATGCCATGAAAGCTGACGTTTAAGCCCATGTATGTTCTTAAATGACGTTTTCACAAACGTATTGTTAAAGAATGGATAGGACTAAAATGAAATGAAAAAGGAAAAGGCGATTTTTGGGCTTACTCCCCAAACGATGATTTCCCATGAAAAGAAATGTTTTCTCAGGAAAGGACTGTTAAAGGAAAAAATGAACTGAATGAAAGCTCCAGCTCTTTCGAGCTGACATGAACGAACAAATGAAAAGTAAAGAATGACATGAAAGCATGAAATGTATGAAGATACGTAACAGCCACATGAATGAATGAAAAGGGTACCAATGAATGGGCAGATTGCAATGCCGGGTAAGTTGTACTGGAAGTGCACCCAGTGTTGCCCCTTATGAAAGGGATTCCCAACCAGTGGTCACAGGCGAAATCCGGGTCCAAAGGAAGACCGCTAACCCCAACACACGGGGCGTAACTGTGTGTACTGGCCTATGAAAGTGATAAGAACGAATGGATGTATGCATGCATGTACGAACGCATGAATGCACGAATCTTTAAGAAATGAAGGCACTGACGGGGGACACGTTTTAAAGAAATGAAAGCCTTATGAAAGGAAAACTTCCGTCCAGTAAAGTTTTCAAAAGAATGCACGTATGCACGTAAGCATGCACGAACTCTTGAAGAAATGAAGGCACTGATGGGAGAAACGTTTTACGGAAATAATGCCCATGTTTAAAAGAGAAAAACCTTGTCCAGTGACGTTTTCAAATGAACGCATGTAAGCACGTAATAGTGTGTACGAATAATGAATGCATGAATGAAAACCTATATTGTTATATTTTAACTGTATGAAATAATGCTTACGAGTCTTCGACTCATTTTAGTTTTTATGCATGTCCCTCCCCCCACAGGAACTGCATGATCAGGATGGACACGGCCCATGGGGAAGAGCACGGAAGTCTAGGCACGAGTTTTAAACGTACGAGAGGCCTTTTTATTTCAATATTTATGTTTTCCGCTGTAAACCTCTTTTATCCCAAATCACATTTTAATTTATAAACGTAGAGTCTTGCACCCTGGGTATGCAAGTGAAAAGTTTTAAATCGGACGGTAATTCCCGTCGTCCTTTCTAAAAATATTTTGTAAAAAGTCCCACCACAAGGACGGGCGTTACAATCCTGCACTACGGCCCACTCAGTAATGGTCTATACAGCTTCTCAGCTTCTCAGCTTCATTAGCTCATCTTCAGGCACAAGCTTTCTCTAGTATTCGTGTTTCTTCCCAAATATGGAATCGTCGTCTCGGACATGCTTCATTTCCTATTATAAGAAAGGCTACTTCTTTATCTATTCAAAATAAAAATTGGTCCATTTGTTCTGATTGTCAACTGGCCAAGAGCCATGCTATGCCCTTTACAAATGTGCATGTTAAAGCTTCGAAACCATTAGATTTAATATATTCGGATGTTTGGGGTCCAACTTCTACGTTATCCACTTCTGGTGCATGATATTACATAAGTTTTTTGGATGATGCTACTAAATTCTTATGGCTTTTTCCCTTAAAACTAAAATCTGAAGCATATCACACCTTTATATGTTTCAGGCTGCTGAAGAACGCCAATTTGACAAAAAAATAAAAGCTCTTCAAACTGATTTGGGGGGGGGGGTGAATACCGTAGCTTAAATACATATCTACAAAATCAAGGAATTAAGCATAGAATAACATGTCCCTATACACATCAACAAGCTGGTGCTATTGAGCGATGACATAGGCAAATTGTTGAAGTTGGACTAGCCTTGCTTGCTCACTCTAATTTGCCTAAATTATTTTGGGAAGATGCATTCTTAACTGCGGTTTTTATTATTAATAGATTACCAACTCCAATCTTAAACCAAAAATCACCAAATGAAATGGTTCATCATAAAAAAAACTAGATTATAATTTTTTATGTGCCTTTGGATGTGCATGCTGGCCCTATTTACGTCCATATAATCGTCATAAGCTTGATTTTTTATCCCAAAATTGCATTTTTATTGGTTATAGCATTGGTCATCGAGGTTACAAATGTCTAGATGTCTCTATAGGAAAACTATTTGTGTCCTAACATGTTGTCTTTGATGAAAATCTTTATCCATATAAAGAAAACAAGTCAGTCGAGCCTTCATCAAAAGCTACTCCAGTTGTTCTACCATCACATCTAAATTTGTGTCCTGCTAGTTCTTCTTTTATTGCAGGTGAAACTCTAACCTCTACTGCACCAAGCAATCTAAATATGGTCTTATCATCTGGTCGTCAAAATGATCATGAAGTTTCTTCGGGTTCGCCTGCAAGGGATATCACTTGGCCTCAAAATGAAGATAGTCCACCACAAGCTCCATTACCTTCTCCACCTACTCCACAAAATCAGAATTTGCACCCAATGACCACAAGAAGCAAAAATAACATCCATAAGCCCAAATTACCATCTGATTCACACATCAGATATCCCATTCCTAAAGCCGTTTTAACCACAATCCAAACACTAGAACAAGAACCGACTTACTACTCAGAAGCTGTTGAAAGTCAAAACTGGAGAGATGCTATGAATAAAGAATTCGATGCCTTGTTGAAAAATGGAACTTGGAATCTGGTTCCAAAACCAACTAATGCTAATCTAGTTGGATGCAAGTGGGTGTATCGGATCAAAAGGAAAGCTGATGGTGATATTGAAAGATTTAAAGCAAGACTCGTAGCCAAATGTTTCCATCAACAAGAAGGAGTTGATTTTAGTGAGATGTTCAGTCCTGTGGTGAAACCTACAACAGTAAGATTGGTTCTATCACTAGTTGTTTCTCGTGGTTGTCATGGTTTTTTGGGTAGCTGTTAAACGCATATTGCGTTATTTAAAACACATCATTTCTCATTCTTTACTCATACAACCTACTGCTAGTGTTACTTTGCAAACATTTAGTGATGCAGATTGGGCATCCGATTGTGATGATAGACGCTCCATTGGAGCTTACGATGTATACTTAGGCAATACTTTGGTTTCATGGAGTTGCAAGCAACAACAAACCATAGCTCGCAGCAGCACAAAATATGAATACAAGGCACTTGCAAATGCTGCAGCATAAATTCAATGGATAAAATCACTACTTAATGATCTTGGTGTCCCAATTGTCCATTCTTCCATTCTGTGGTGCAACAACATAGTGGCTACTTACTTAACTAGTAATCCGTTGTTTCATGCTCGCACAAAGCATATTGAAATCGATTTTCATTATGTTCATGATCAGGTTCCGTTTTATTTCTACCAAAGATCAGTATGCAGATGCTCTAACGAAGCCACTTCCTTCTGTTCGATTTCATAATTTACGTGACAATCTCAGGGTTCGGTCGTTACGCTTTTGATTGTAGGGGAGTGTAGAAGAACAGGTCAAAGAGATCCCCACAGAGATCTCTGCATCAACAGAACACTCCTCTGTTTCTGGAACACAAACACATGCTTCAACAAACTCCAAGTCTGTAGGAGTGTCGTTGTCCAATATTCAAATTTTGAATCAACAAGATTGTATCTATTCAAATTTTGAACTCATGGGATGTATATGCAAATATGTAGGACAACAGTGAGAATGATTTACTATTTAAACTCTCTGTAAATGCACAGATCAAACAAGATAGAATATCAAAGTGTGTTCGTATTCCTCTTTACAAGTTGGAACTCTTTACAATGTCTATGCTTGAACCTAGTCGTAGAAATAGGAGCTTGATAGAATGTACAACAAAGGTGCAAGATGTACAAGAAAATGAGATCCAGGCTAGGGTTTTGATGTTTTTATTCATATAAGTGGAAGCTTGAGGAGTATATGCTTGAATCTAAGATTTGTAAGGAAGGTTTAATGATGAAAAAATGGAAAAAAAAAAAGAGAGATGTGTCTTCTACATGTTTCGGTCACCTATGTGATCTTGAAGTTCTATTAATGTTAAATGGTCATTTAATCAAACCTCGTGACATCTAAGTGTGATTGAATGAGAAGACAAATGTGAATATGCATAACTTAGGTTCGATAGCTACACAAGGATAGCAAAATCTTGCATACAAACATGTTAAACAACCTCTGAAGCTGAAGATCTTGAGTTCAAAGTACATAACTTGTGTAAGTAGAAGTAAAAATAAGTGAAATATAAGATTTACTAGAAGATAGGGTTTCGGCCTAGGCAAAAGATTTAGATTAGGTTTGGATAGTGAGTTGAGATGAAAGTTGAAAATGGAAAAAAAGCATTGTCAGAATATTATTTTTTAATATTATTATTTTTTGGAATTTGAAAAAGTTGAATTGTTTATTGTATTTTGTTAAAGATTTTGTGAGAATTGTAATGATGAGATGAGATGATATGAGATTATTAGGAAAAAAATAGATTAGAAAAAAAAAAGAGATGAGATGAGATAGGTTGAGATTAACTCTCGATCCAAACCGAGCCTTAAAGCCTGTAGGCATAAAAATGAGAACTTGAGGAATATAATTTTAGAACCTTGAAGTGGAAGTAGATAGTTTGAGTATAAAAGGAAGAAAAAAATGCCATGGAAGAATGGATGAGATTAGGACCCATGGTTCAAACATGTAAATGATGAATATTACAATTGAAGAGAAGAAAATGAAGGGAAGATGAGAACTTGGAACTTTTAAGTGCTTTGGCTACGTGTAGGGTTGAATGGACCTTAGGGTACCAATAAAAGAATGTAAAATACATGCTACTTAGACATCAATCAAAAGGTTTAAAGAAAGGGATAAAAAGAAAGGAGAGGGTAAGCATTTAGGGTTTCAACATGGTAGGTTTGACACCTAGGGAATGGTAATTTAAACCACAATGTGTGTGTGAGGTTGAGAAGGGATGAAAGAAACGAGGCTTAAAATGGAGATTTAATTTTTTTTTCAGGTCAAAAACAAAAATATAGTAAATTGTAGGGTTTAAAGTGAAAATATCATGAATGAAGGGTTCAAAATGTAAATCTTTGAAAAATAGGGCTAGATATGCAAGAATGGGTAATTTAGGTCTAAAAGTTAATTACTAAAAGCACAAAACTAGATTACCTTCACTAATCGCTAATCTTAAAGATAAATTATCTAGTCACAAAGGGATTACACAAAATCAATCTCACAAACTGATGTGGTTTGATGTGGTTCATCAGATTGTAAAGTTTCTTTTATCGTAAAATAGATTTAATAGATCAAATAAATCTACGTCAGTTTGTAGGATTGTTTTGCATAATTGCTTTGTGGAAGTAACAATACTCAATTTTTAAACTACACAAAAACACGTATGTGGGACTACCAGCATTTTCAGGCTATTTGCAAATTTTCTTTTTGTGACGACCTGGACTTTGCCAAGTCCCCATTCATATTTTTATTTGATATTATTTTAGTTACTGGATAAGTGCTAAGTATTAGAGGAAAGCCTTAAGGTTTGTTCTGTTTTGGACCTTAGAGTTTTAGACTTAGAGAGCCCACAAAGGCCCATGTGCATTTCGGCCAACTAGGATGGAATTAGGGTTTCGAAGCCCAAAGTTAATTTCTAAGGTTGGTAGAGGCATCACATGGCATAAGAGGAGCATTTGTGTTCTTTTCGAGAAACTCATCATTTGGAACCTAGGAGAAATAGCAAGTGCGACACTTGTCCAACATGCATAAGGTTCGAGAAGAAGTGAGTGGAAGAAACAAGGATGAGATCATTGGATTAGGGCTTAAATGCCCACATGCAAGGCCCCATTTCTGTAGTTGACACTTGTCAAGCATGGAGAGAGACCTTTGGAGTTCTAAGAAGATCTTACTTGAGAAGAGAGAAAGGCATGTTCTAGAAGAATTTTGGAAGAGCAAGAGAGAGAGGGGGGCGACGGCATTAGCATGGGGACACTCAAGGGACACCTTGGGAAGGCCAAAGATCACATTGGGAAGAGCTAGGGTTTCGGCCAATACAAGGAACACACACTCAACTTGCCACATGGCAACCATGCACATATGTATAGTTTCAAGGATGATCTAGGGTTTTGAATTTTACCATCTTGCCACTAAGTACATTGAACCTAGACAAATGAAGAAGGGCAAAGAGGGAAGAAAGGGTTTCGGTTGGGAGGCCACACACCACTTATAAGAAGGGACTTTTGGTTTTCCAAAGCAATCCCATCATAGGGAAGATGAAGACTCTCTTTTGTCAAGAAGCCAAGTTGTGATGGCCCGAGTTTCGTCTAGGCTTGGCCCTTAGAATTGATCTAGGTTGCCATGGTATTTTCGGAGTCTTAGAAGCCTTTGATGTAGTGATTTAAGCCCAAGAGAAGAGTGGCTCTAGTTACCTTAAGGATTTCGGCCGTATTGGGAATTTAGGTCCAATGGTTTAGGCCCATGATCTAGTTCTATTGCTATGTGTTATGTGACCCAAGAGTGTTTTGCTTTGAACCTAGTCATGAAAGTGGGCTAAGGGAGATAGAGAGAAGTGTAGGAAAATGCCAAGGGTTGGCTTACATGCCTATCTTGGAAAAGTTACCACTTGTCATTGTGTAAGAAACTTTCTAGATGATTCAAGGGACATAAGGAACCTAGAGGAGACCAAAGGATTTTCGGCTAGATCCAAATTTCCACATGTTTAGACTCTTTGTCTTGCCCAATTCGAGTTCCAAGGGAGTTATCTTGGAAAGAGAAGCTTAGGGAAGTGAAATGGGGCTTTTTCTAGGAGTTTTGCATAGGAAACCGAATGGAGGCTTATGGGATTTCGAAATTTAGTCAGATAATGCAAAGTGTGAAGCATGCATGGAGTTTCTAGAAGGATATGTGAAGAGGCATTTGGACTGAAGGACAAGAATACCCTTAGAAATTCGGCTAGCACACTCCCAAACACTATGTTCCTTTGCCACTTGTCACCTAGGCTAAATTGGACCAATAGAACATGGAAGGTCACCTAGGGAAGGAGTATTGGAAGATGAAACATCATCTTGGGAAAGGAAGAAAGAGGTGGACGGCTAAGCCATGGCATATGTCTTTTGCCACTTGTCATCCATGCAAAAAAGATTACTTGCTTGGGAAAAGGAAGAGCTACATGATGTTTTACCATGTTACCCTTAGAAGAAACACCCAATTGTTTGAAGAAAGGAAGGGCATAAATGGGAGAGTAGAGGAATTCGGCCAAGGGAAGAGAGCCTACACGCCAACCCCAAAGAAAAATGCAGCTTCCCAATGCAATCCATCTAGGGAATTCCAAGAGGTGGTGTCGGCCAAAGTGAAAAGAGGAAGGAAATCTTTGCCACTTGTCTTACATGCATTGGTTTTCAATCACCAATGAGGGAATGAGGAGTTTTCTATAAAAGGGGAGGAAGACCACACGCCCAAAGGCTTCTTCTTTTGCAAAATTCGGAATTTTCAGGCTCTTACCCTCTCCATACAACTCTCTCATATTTTCTTGAAGAATCTCTCACTTTCTTATACTTTCTCCTCAACCAAACAAGATGATTTTCTTATCTCAAGAGGAGATTTTGGCACACTAAGTCTAGCCAAGGTAAGAATTGGTTTTTCCTTCTAAGCTTCACACATACATTACTTGCTTAACCTAAAAATGAGATTCAAATCTCATTCGGACAATGTGGAAGATGGAACACCCACTTTTCATGTGATTTCTTGAAGATGGTTTAAGGTTCTTAAGAAACCCTAGAAGCCGAATAGATATAGACAGGTTTTGCTCTAGAAATCTACACATACACTCAAGAGCATGAGGTGAGGTTTTTAGTTGCTTTTCTAATGAGGAATGTTCGGATTTACAGCTTGCTATTATTGCTATACGTGGATTGTTTTTGTAAGTATACACTCAACCTACTCTTGGTTAACACTTGTATATGATTATGTAAATCTTTTCATTACCATGTTTGTTTTGGTTGCTATTTCTTGATTGTTTGTTGATTATGCTACTATGATCTTATCGATCTATGGAAGGAATTATATGCTTCGAAATTGTGATAAATATGCCATGAAATCCTTGTATATGTTTTGGTTTTCACATGTTTATGAATGATGGAAAATGTATCATGATATTTTGGTCATAACATGTCTTGAACGATTCGGATCTTGGTCAAATGTTATGATTTCATGCTTTGTTTTACTAAACTATGATTTCTATGTTATTTGCTTGAAGTTTGGAACATGTTTATGTGATGACTTTTCATGTTTTTATGCCTATGAGTTTCGGCCTAAGCAAGATTTTATGGTTCTATGCACATGTTTTTATATCTATCACAGTTTATGTGATTATGCTATGAAATGAATATGTTATGCTTGATTGTTTCATGCACGACATTTCATATGTCGTATGTCATGCATAAGTAAGCATGTTTAAAAGTCTCATGTCGCATGCATTAGGGGAAATAAGTGTTTTCAAAGAAGTATTTTCAAAAAAAGTGTTTTTCAAAGAAAAGAGTCTAAACAATTTTATCACGACCCCAAGTGTTAGGGAGGGGGAATGTCCTAGTGGAACTCCTCTGTCCACTCTGGAGTGTTTAAGAATGGAGTGGTAACCCCTGGGTCGACAAAGAATAGTCGAGAGCCTCGAATGAATTCTTTTTAAAGAATACTGAAGCGAGGAAGCACCTAATGCTAGTAGGTGTACAAGGCATGTAATTCGACGAAGTAAGGTCGAGTTATTATGATTCTCTGTGTATCTCAAACTATAGGGATGCTGGTAAGCAAGGATGGTGGCAGAGTCATCTGCGATTCCCGCCTATAGAGCGTGTGACGCCCCCAAATTCCGCTTGGGATCGGACGGACATTTGAAGCGTCGAGACATGCAACACAAGGTTACCTGCCCCCGTTCATGACATATAAGATGCAATATTCCTAACGTGCATCTAGCATTATGCAATATTCGCAGCGGATAATTTTTCTTTTTAGCAATACTATGCACCAAACCGAAATATCCCAAATACTTAAAACATACTTCATACATAATGACATACTAAACAACTGAGATCACAATAATAGTCCATATGGTTGTGATCAAAAGAGTGCTGGAGATTGAACTCCACAAATATAAGTAGTAATCTGAGGTAACTGATGTACTACCATCTACGTCACACCATCGCTTAGTCAACCGTTTCCAGTTGGTCGATTCCCAGTTCTCCTTCAGATCCTGTAGCAAAATCTACCATTCGGGGGGAATGGTAGTTGGGACTACCACAGTGAGATTTGATTACAAATCTCAGCAAGTTAACAGGAAACTTCCACACAGGTTAATGATGCATGCATGGCAGTAAAAGCATGAATGCAAAATCAAATCATAAGTAATCATGGCATAACTTGACATACAACATAACATAACTGGCATAACTTAAACTGAAACTGAAGCTTAGCATGAACGTGACTTGAAACATAACATGGACTTGAAACATAGCATAAACATGAACATGCATAATTTGAACTTGAACTTGAGCATGACATAACATAAATGTGAACTTGGAACATAACGTAAACGTGAACATAACATAACATGAACTTGGAACATAACGTGAACGTGAACATAACATAACATGAACTTGAAACATATTCTTGTCTCATGGGATTACCATGATTGCGTGAACGTAAACTTGAACGTAACATAACGTGAAACATGACTTGAACTTGGAATCTTATTCAATAAACTTAATCATTAACGTGACCATATGGGTGCTACACAGGTCCCCTTGAGCCGTGTGTCCCTGCCGATTACCGCATCACATCACAGGTGTCTATACCAGCTGTGAGTGCGTTAATACGTACTCCACAGTTGTTGTGGCCCCACGTATTCTACGTGTCACAATTGCTGTGTCTCACGTAGTGTATGCTCCACAGTTGTTGTGGCCCCATACTTCATGCTCCACAGTTGTTGTGGCCCCATGACTTATCTGTTTGTGCCACACTTGCTGTGGACACACATAACATAATGTGTGGCACCATCGGCGTTAGTGCCTGGCGCGCTCCGGTGACCAGCTAATTAGGCCCCATTCGCAACCTGTTGACTGTACTTCGTCAACCCAGGGAATTTCACACCTATTTAGACACTCCAGCGTGAACAAAGGAGTTCCACTAGGATATTACCCCATCCTAGCGCTTAGGGTCGTGATTGACATGAATGACTTAACTGGCAGACATGACATTTCGTAACGTGACGTAACATGAACGTGACATAAAAGACAGAAATCTTGACGTAACATAACGTGACATGAACGTAGGACGACATGCATGACATACTTCGAGACATAAATGTAACAGAGAACATTTCATAACATGTCATACATGTAACATGCAACATTTCGTAACATGGCATACCATATAACAGACAACATTTCTTAACATGGCGTAACATGTGACAATGAATATTACATGACAAGAAATACATGTAACAGATGGCATACTTAACTTAACATGACATACTTGCAATGTATAGCATGTATAGCAATACGTGACAGAATATCTTGTGTAACAGATGAATAATTCATGACAGAATAAATTCTGTGTAACAGATAAATATGTAATGACTTGGCATGGCACATATGATAACATGCATACATACAATTTAGTTCCCTTACTTATCACACATACACATTAAATTGATAGTAAGTTAAAAGCTAACTTACCTCGATCTTCGCGCTTCGAGACAAAACTCAAGTGCGATCACGGGAAACTGAAAGTAGTGATTTCTAAAAATTAGAACTTAATCACTAACAATTAGGAATATGGAAAAATATCAACTTAGAGTAAAATTACCATTTTACCCTCTACATGTGGGAAAATGACCATTTTACCCCTAACTTAAGGATTTTGCATCCTAACTCCAAAAATCACCAAAATTTACATACCTTATGTAAATTTTGTCCTAAACTCAAATATCAATTCATAAAAATTTAAAACTAAACACAACCATCAAAACTCTATATGGCCGAAACTTACAAAGGCTATTTCCTTTGCTTTTTGTTGTAATTCTTTCAAATCTCAAAACTCATGATTAAACCAAAATTTTTCTTCTACTACACTCATAACATATTCTTAAGAATAATCATGTTTTGAATCATGAACAAAAGTCATCAAAATCACTAAAACCATACTTGAACTTTTTGGTTTCTCTTCTAAGTTCAAAACAGAATTTTGTTTCTAACTTGTTTTGATCAACCTCTTGATCCATGACTTATAAAGAAGTGATCTTCAAACCAAAACATCACATGGTTCAAAAAGGTGTCCTAAAACAGATCCAAGCTTCAAACTCAAGATCACATGGGTAAACATCAACCAAAACATAAATTTAGCCAAGAACATCATCACTTTGGCCTAACCGAATATCTCCTTGCATAAAATTTCATATGTTCGAAACTAACTTCAAATATCTTCAAAATAACATTCTAACATGTATATAAGATGCTTAGGATCTTCCAATAAAAATATCAAAGCCATTGGAATAAGATTAAACCATAAAAGATTTAAACTTTCTCAAAACAGAAACTGTTTTTCCTCTTCCAGTTTCTAAGTTTCTAGACCTAAGAAAATATTTCACCAAAACTTTTAATCATGCAACAAATCCTCAACCAATAATCATATACACATGTTAACAGTACTCCATAAAAATTTCGGACCAAGATCTATTCATTAGCTTGGTCAAAAACTCCAAAATATAACACACTCTCCAGTTTATCGCCCAGAATGACCTTTCTGGGGTCTAAACAACTTTTTACCAATCAAATGATCTCCAAATGGAACAAATAAGATATCCACGTAAACTAGACTCCAAAAGAAACAACTTTCATGAAGGAAACGTTGCGAGGAAACACTTACAAAAGCTTCGAAACAGGCATTCAAAAGAGGTACGAAAAACTATCCGAGAGTGTCTTTTGTGTTCTATGAAGGAAAAATGTAAAGGAGAGTTGTTTTTCGTGGGAAGTGGACTGAAGAGCTTCTTACACAAGCTATGTAAAGTGATAGGACTGAATGAATGGTTGAGTGTTGGCCTTTTCTTCTCATAAAAATCAGACCAAGATCTTTTCTCAAGGTGGAGTGTGAGAGTGAAAGAGTGAGGTGGCCCTTTTGCTTTGTCTTTCTAGAACCTTCTAGGACCTTCTTGTACAGATCTGGCCAGCCAAGTGGGGGTACAAAACTTAGCCATGAAGCAATCCTATGGTGACCAAATTCGTGGGCCTTAGTGGGCCTAAACCGAATGGGCCTAAAATTTGGGGTTTAAAGAGGGTTTGGGTTGCTATCAAGCCCAAATCCAATATCACTTGGTCCAATCAATTTTTCAAGGTTAACAAGGTTGGATAATGATGTTCTAACACAAATTTGAAGGATTAATAGCATGTGGAAGTGATTTAATCAAGTGATTAAACACAATGCTAGAAATCGGATTAGAAAATGTTTAGAGGCCAACTTTAGGGTTTTGGGGAAACCGTTTAGGGTTTCGATTTCAACCATGCTTTTGGGCTTTCGATTGGATTCCCACCATTTAGAATTTCACTAGGATTGAAAACCTCTTTGATCTGGCACAATTTGGTTGAGCAGATGAAACAAAGTTTTGCTTAAGCGACATGATCTCACACCTTGATTCCTTCAAATCCAACAAACGTTCCTTATGGTGCCAAGTGTCTAAAATTATTCACTAAGTGTGGCTAAGATCTTGCCAAGTGTCCAAATAAAACTTCTCTAATCCAATTTGGACATTCCACACTGTGATTTCGAAACACTGCAATTGGTGCGCTTATCGAGGTTACTATTCACTTCGAAAAAGTGAATCATAAACTTAGTACTAAAAATTCCTAAATATTCATATTAACCTTTAGTGAAAATCTTTTACCGAAATTTAACCTCGAAGTGCCCCTAAAAATAATTTCACAATTTCCAACAGACGTTTCGTCCGGAATTATGAAAATAGGATATTGTGCCATAAAATCTTAAATAATCCACTGAGTGTAATGGCGTAGACCATAATGCATTCTGACACTTCTAACCACCTCAAATAAATAAAACTCATATTTCTAGCAGCATAGTGAGTGATAACACTGACTATGTTGACAGACTAAAACCTATGCAATAGGTCGATTCGTAAAAACTTATGGGATTTTCACGAGATTCCTAAAGTCAATAGAAATTCCTTCAATGAATTTCTAGCGGGCTGTTACATCCTCCCCTCCTAAAAAAAAGATTTCGTCCTCGAAATCGACGTAAGTACAAACATAAAATACGCTCAAAAGAAAAAGTTGCTTACCAACTTATTGCCCATCACTGGATGCCTCATCACGCCCAAGGGGCAGGTCTCGTTCTTCTTGAAATAACGCCTCCTTCTCGTAGTCAACACTATTCTTATCTATAACCATCACATGGTTATACAAAAGACTATCACTATAACATTAAGGCATAACAATCCCAAAGATTACTGCCTAAACTTAATGACTTCTAGACTTTTTAGGTTACTGACTCCTTACTTAAAAGAAATCACTATTCTCTTCACTATTCAATGAATTATCCACAACGTGTATATATATCTACCATTCTTAACTCTTTCTCTCTCAAATCATATCAATTTGTACTGGAGTCCTTCCACAAGGTAGGTCAAATCGTACCAGCATACTCTCTAAATCTAAAACTTCAAGTATTCATGTAGTTCAATTTGGAAGAATTTAAAATCCATACACAACTGAATTCACATTCTCTATTTCCTCAAGGAATTATATCTGCCTAGGACTAGCTTACTCCTTCATAATCACCACGAATCATTCCTCCTCCTAGGTGGTACCTTGATAAACGATCAGCTATTAACCTCAACTCAAGAGTTTCTCTCTTATGATTAACATAGCTCTTCTATCCATCATGAGTTGCCTCGTATTCTGACTCTAATCCAAAGAATTTGTTCTTACTGCTCACGTAAATCCTTAAGACAAGCTTTTACTCCCCATAGTCTCCAATATAAGGGCAATCTAGGTTTCCACAAACACGGTGCTTCGCCAGAAACCATTTATTCGCGATTGGATAAAACTATTATCATAAGTGAATCCTACTAAGGCCAAAGCTTCTCCCACACACTGTACTCTTCCGAACACAAATTTCATTGTAACCTTCGAATCAAAACAAACTCAAAATACTTGGGATACTAATTCATCAACCTTGAATATCCTTCCTCGTACTACTAAAAGGTATTCCATATCTACACTGGTATGAATAGAAATACTCTTAATGAAAAATGTTACTCTTACCACCTGGGAACAATTCAGAGTACGAACTAAACGTACAATACCACAATCACTAAAAATAGGGCCTCGCTTGAATCAAACTGCGTACAAGTTATAAACCTCAATGATTTAACTTACCCAAAGTATCAATAATGCACTAGTACCATCAATTGTAATCTAATCAACCTTAGATAAGCTTAACAATATAGAGGTCTTAGAAAAAAATACCAGTGACGGCGCCAATTCCTTTAGTTCCTGGGGCGTCAGCATCTGCGTCTCTAGAAGTACCTGCATACACTTAAGCTAGTACTGGAGGTCGTGGCTTTGGTTTGGAATCTCCAATGGGAATAGTTCCATTTCTCCGGCCTCTTTTGGGACAATTTGATCAAATGGTCAGGTTGGCCACATCTGAAATAGAGTCCTAAGGTAAGTTTGCAATTGCCTCCATGGTTCTTTCCTGACATCCCACATATTGGGTACGTGGTTAGTATTGAGCTTCTAGTCTCGATGCCTTTTCCCTTATCTAGTCCAGTAGATATCTTCTTCATTTCTAGATTTTCTTCAGTAGCAGACAATGAAGTTCTCTTTCATTCGGTATTGATCTGGATCGCTAGACCTCTCTGCTCAACCTCTACTATCGCGGCCACGTTTACTAACTCTTGGTAATTCTTTATTCTTAGGCAAGCTACTTGGCTATGGATCCATGGCTGAAGTCCAGCTTGAAACTTTCGTGCCTGCATCCTTTGAGTAGAAATCAAGTGTGGTGCAAACCTTCCTAACACCATAAACTTAGCAGCGTACTGCTCTACGGTCAAACTACCTTGAGTTAAAGTCACCAACTCCTGCGCCTTTAGCTGTTTGATAGAATCTGGGAAGAATCCGTTGTCAACTCTTCCTTAAATCTCTCCCAAGACAATGCATCCAAACTTCCTAGTTCCCTACTAGAAGTTGCCTTTGTGTATCCCACCATATTCCAGCTTCTCCTTAGAATAGGTATACAACATATAGAACCTTTTGGTCCTCAGTACATCCACAGATCTCGTCTGTCCTTTTGAGATCCATAATCCATTTCTCGGCTTTTAGTGGCTCTTCATTACCAGAAAAGTTTGGATAATGATAGATCAAGAACTTCTCACACAGACAATCCCTGACTTCGAGTCTGGGTACATGTGCTTGCTGATGTTGCTGTTGTCTAAGCATGTCAGTCAGCAAACGTACGGCTTCAGCTAATCCTCCATCCATCGGGGGATTCTGATTATCCTAATTTGTAACTCCCTCAGGGTTTTGAGGTATCCTACCTCGAGTCATGTCACTTCCTAAATCACATGAGTACACGTGTTACAGCCACATACTATCTCTTATACTTTAAGAAATTCAAGCCTAGTAAAGACTAAAATTTCAAGCCTAATATTTGGTGCATTTCCTAAGGACATGTGGATTTAAACCCAGAGACGTATTGCTCTGATACCACCCTGTGACGCCAGCAGATTCCGCTTGGGATCGGACGGACATCTGAAGCATCGGGACATGCAACACAAGGTTACCTGTCCCCGTTCATGACATATAAGATGCAATGTTCCTAACATGCATCTAGCATTATGCAATATTCGCAGCGGATAATTTTTCTTTTTAGCAATACTATGCACCAAACCGAAATATCCCAAATACTTAAAACATACTTCATACATAATGACATACTAAACAACTGAGATCACAATAATAGTCCATATGGTTGTGATCAAAAGAGTGCTGGAGATTAAACTCCACAAATATAAGTAGTAATCTGAGGTAACTGATGTACTACCATCTACATCAC